>NC_066394.1:713514-836914 GCF_013377495.2 Cygnus atratus
TTCCCCCCCCCAGCGTCCCCCCAGTGCCACCAAGTGGTCCCCAGCCCCTCCCAGTTCCCCCCCCAGCCCCTCCCAGTTCCCCCCCAGTCCCTCCCAGTTCCTCCCAGTGCCCCCAGTCAGCACCCACCCCCAGTGCTCCCCAGTTGCCTTGGCCCCTCCCAGTCCCAGTCCCCCCCCAGTGCCCGCAAGTGATCCCCAGCACACCCCAGTTCCCCCCCCCCAGTACCCCCCAGTTTCCCCCCCAGTCCCTCCCAGTGCCACCAGGTGGCCCCCAGCCAATCCCGGTTCCCTTCCCAGTCCCTCCCAGTGTCCCCCCCAGTGCCACCCAGTCGTTCCCAGCCTACCCCAGTTCCCCTCCCAGTCCCTCCCAGTGTCCCCAGTCAGAACCTCCCCCTCCCAGTTCCCTCCCCAGTCCCTCCCAGTGTCCACCAAGTGCTCCCCAGCCCCTCCCAGTTTCCCCCCAGTCCCCCCCAGTGTCCCCCCTGTGTCACCAAGTGGTCCCCCAGCCCCTCCCAGTCCCCCCCGAGTCCCTCCCAGTTTCCCCCCAGTCCTTCCCAGTGCTCCCAGTACCTGGCGGTCGCCTGGGCCAGTCCCCCCAGTGCCTCCTCGGCCGCCTCCGCCCGGCCCTGCTGCCGCGCCACCTCCTGCGCCAGGCGCTGGGACAAGTGCCACCGTGTCCCCAACGTGTCCCCAACGTGTCCCCAGGTCCCCAGCCCCTCCTTAAGGGACGCCCCCGCGCTCCTCTTATGTCCCCGACATGTCCCCAGCTTGTCCCCAGCGTGCCCCCAGCAGGTCCCCGTGTCCCAACATGTCCCCAGGTGTCCCCACGTGTGTCCCCTCCCTGTCCCCCCTGTCCCCAGCGTGTCCCCACAGGTCCATACCTGGCCCACGTGTCCCCTGCATGTCCCCAAACCATCCCCTCGGGTCCCCAACAGGTCCCCGTCCCCCAACAAATCCCCCCTGGGCGGCCCTGCCACGTCCCCACTGTGTCCCCCATGTCCCCAAGCACGTCCCCAGTGTCCCCAACACGTCCCCAACACGTCCCCAACGCGTCCCCAACACGCCCCCAGCGTCCCCCAAACCACCCCGCCAGCTCCCCGTTCCCCCCCCGCACGTCCCCCCCCGTGTCCCCACGTGTCCCCCCCCGTGTCCCCACGCCCCCCCCATGTCCCCCCGCGTCCCCCCCCCCCCGACCTCGGCCTCCCGCCGCAGCACCTCGGCGCCGGCCTCCCTCTCCCGCAGCCTCAGCTCCAGCCTCTCCCCCCGCCGCCTCCCCGCCGCCGCCTCCGCCCCCAGCGCCCCGACCTGGAACGGGGGGGGGGGGACGACACACACGGGAGGCCAGGGGGTGTCCCCAACCCCCCCCCGGGGGGGGGGGGGGGACAGGGGACACGGGGGGGGGGGACGGGGGACACCCACCTGCGCCCGCAGCCCCCGCTGCGCCTCCTCCTGCGCCCGCAGCTGCAGCAGGAGGGCGAAGACTTTCTGCCGCCAGCCCCCCAGCAGCGCCTGCAGCCGGGGGGGGGCCACGGCCAGGGGCACCCCGGGGGGGGGCAGCTGAGGGATAAGGGGGTGGGGGGGGGAGTTAGGGGGGGCGCTCGGGGCACCCCGCACCTCCCTCGAGGCACCCGGAGCGTGCCCCCCCCCCCCCCCCCCCCACGCCCTGGTCTGCGGGGAGGGCACGGGGGGGGGGAACCCCCGAAGTGACCCCCCCGCAACAGGCTGGGGGGCCTAAAGGACGCCCCCCCCTCGACATCCTAAGACCCTCCCCGACACCCCAAGACCCCCCCCAGACACCCCAAGAACCCCCCATATCACCCTAAGCCCCCCCCCCCCCAAGGACCCCCCCACGGCACCCAAAACCCCTCCGAGAGCACCCAAGGGTCCCCAGCGGCACCCAAACCCCCCCCCCCCCCCCCCAGCCCCCAATGGCCTCGGGGCCCTCCCGTGGGCACCCCCCAGCACCCCAAAGCCCCCCCCAGCACCCCAAAGACCCCCACCACCACCCCAAATCCCCCCCCAGCACCACCTCAAGGCTTCCCCCCGGCACCCCAAAGCCCCCCTCCAGCCCCCCTCAGGCACCCCAAAGCCCCCCCCAGCACCCCAAAGCCCCCTCCACCACCCCAAATCCCCCCACCACCACCCCAAAGACCCTCCCCAGCACCCCTCCACCACCCCAAGCGCCCCCCCAGCACCCCAAATCCCCCTCCAGCACCCCAAAGACCCCCACCACCACCCCAAATCCCTCTCCACCACCCCAAATCCCCCCCCAGCACCCCAATTCCCCCCTCCCCCACCCCAAAGCCCCCCCCCAGCACCCCCTCAAGGCTTCCCCCTGGCACCCCAAAGCCCCCCTCCAGCCCCCCTCAGGCACCCCAAATCTGCCCCCAGCACCCCAAAGACCCCCCTCAGTATCCCAAATCCCCCTCCACCACCCCAAATCCCCCCCAGCACCCCAAAAACCCCCACCACCACAAAGCCCCCCTCCAGCCCCCCTCAGGCACCCCAAATCCCCCCCCCAGCACCCCAAATCCCCCCCACCACCACCCCAAACCCCCCAAAGCCCCCCCCCAGCCCCCCCCTACCTCGCGCCCCAGCTCGCGCTCCTGCAGGGCCAGGATGTGGCCCAGGGCGCTGAGCCGGGCCTGGAGCAGCTCCGGGGCCTGGTGCTGGGGGGGGGGACATGGGGACATTGTGGGGACATGGGGACACCGCGGGGACACCGCGGGGACAGGGGGGACGTGGGGACACCGCGGGGACACCGCGGGGACAGGGGGGACGTGGGGACACCGCGGGGACACCGCGGGGACGGGGGGGGGACGTGGGGGCACTGTGGGGACACCGCGGGGACGCTGGGTACGGGGACACGGTTGGGACACGGGGACGTGGTGGGGACACCGTGGGGACAGGGGGACACCGTGGGGACGGTGGGCATAGGGACGTGGTGGGGACATGGGGACATTGTGGGGGCGTCCTGGGGACGTGGAGACACCGTGGGGACATGGGGACATGGTGGGGACAGCGTGGGGGTGACGTGGGGACACTGGTATGGGGACACGGTGGGGACATGGGGACATTGTGGGGACGTCCTGGGGACATGGGGACATTGTGGGGACATGGGGACACTGGTATGGGGACACCGTGGGGACATGGGGACATTGTGGGGACACGGGGACACCGTGGGGCTGACGTGGGGACACCGGGCATGGGGACACGGTGCGGACACGGGGACGCCGGACACAGGGCCACCGTGTCACCAAGGGGACGCGGGGACACACTGGGGACACGGCGGGGACAAGGCCACCACGTCACCAGGCCCCCACGGCCCGGCCCCGCCTCCTTCCTGCTCCAAGCCCCGCCCCCACGGCCTGGCCCCGCCTCCTCTCAGCCTCAAGCCCCGCCCCCAGGGCTTGGCCCCGCCTCCTCATTGCTTGAAGCCCCGCCCCTACCGTTTGGCCCCGCCTCCTCTCAGCTTCAAGCTCTGCCTCCAAGGCTTGGCCCCGCCTCCTCTCCGCTTGAAGCTCCGCCCCTACCGCTTGGCTCCGCCTCCTCTCTGCTTCAAGCTCTGCCTCCAAGGCTTGGCCCCGCCTCCTCTCCGCTTGAAGCTCCGCCCCTACCGCTTGGCTCCGCCTCCTCTCTGCTTCAAGCTCTGCCTCCAAGGCTTGGCCCCGCCTCCTCTCCGCTTGAAGCTCCGCCCCTACCGCTTGGCTCCGCCTCCTCTCTGCTTCAAGCTCTGCCTCCAAGGCTTGGCCCCGCCTCCTCTCCGCTTGAAGCTCCGCCCCTACCGCTTGGCTCCGCCTCCTCTCGGCTTCAAGCTCCGCCTCCAGTGCTTGGCTCCGCCTCCTCTCGGCTTCAAGCTCCGCCCCTACTGCTTGGCTCCGCCTCCTCTCCACTTCAAGCTCCGCCTCCAGTGCTTGGCTCCGCCTCCTCTCCGCCTCAAGCTCCGCCTCCAGGGACCTGCTGAAGGGACCGGGTCCAGGCTCTGGGGCTTACTGGGAGCACTGGGAGGGGCTACTGGGAGGGGCTACTGGGAGGGGCTACTGGGAGGGGCTACTGGGAGGGGCTACTGGGAGGGGCTACTGGGAGGGGCTACTGGGAGGGGCTACTGGGAGGGGCTACTGGGGCCTTTATGGGGATACTGGGAGAACATCTGGGGTTACTGGGAACAGTGGGAGCTACTGGGAGAACTAGGTGACGATGCCAGCGGCTACTGGGAGAGGAGCCAAGAGGTTACTGGGAGCACTGGGAAATACTGGGGTGCTACTGGGACCACGAAAGCACGTTCAGAACAGAGCCTGGGGGGGCAACTGGTGATACTGGAGCGCTACTGGGAGGGGGCTACAAAGAGCACCGGGGGCTACTGGAAAGCCTGGGGAGGAACTGGGAGGCTACTGGGAGAACTGGGAGGTTACTGGGAGGTCTTACCTGGTGCTGGGGCCGGGGGGGCGGAGCGCGAAGTGCGACGGGGGGACGAGACCCCGCAGAGCTGGGGGGGGGGACAGGGGGTGGCACCCAGGGGACACCGGGGGGTGGCACCACGCGACCAGTGCTCACCAGTACCCACCAGTACCCACCAGTACCCCGGCGGCTCTGGGGGAACCTCGGCCATGGCACCTGCCGGGGGGGGGGGGGGGACACACACTCCCAGTAAGCCCCAGTTCAGGCCTGCTCGCCCCTACAGAGTCCCAGTACCCAGCCCCAACAGCTCCCAGTAACTCCCAGTTCTCCCCACCGTGGCCCCACTGACTCCCAGTCCCATCTTTCCCCAGCACCAGCAACCACCAGTGACTCCCAGTTTATCCCCCCCCCAAGCCCCAGTGGCTCCCAGTTTCCCCTCACAACAGTCCCAGTAGTCCCCAGTGACTCCCAGTTCATCCTGTCACGGTCCCAGTAGTTCCCAGTAACTCCCAGTGGCTCTTCATATCCTCCTCCCATAGCTCCCAGTACCCCCAGTGGCTCCCAGTATCCCCGCGCATATTCCCAGCGGTTCCCAGTAACTGCCCCGCACGCTCCCATAGCCTTCCAGTATCTCCCAGTATCCCCACACACACTCCCAGTAGTTCCCAGTGTCCCCCTACACGCTCCCAGTGGCTCCCAGTATCCCCTCACTCACTCCCAGTAACTCCCAGTAGCCGCCCCCCACACCCCCACTGCCTCCCAGAGACTCCCAGTTCCCCCCTCAGAGGCTCCCACAACCTCCCAGTATCCCCCAGTACCTCCCAGTATTCCCCAGTGACTCCCAGTATCCCCTCACTCACTCCCAGTAACTCCCAGTAACAGCGCCCCACACCCCCACTGCCTCCCAGTGACCCCCAGTTCCCCCCCAAAAGGCTCCCAGTATCCCCCAGTGACTCCCAGTATCCCCTCATTCACTCCCAGTAACTCCCAGTAGCCACCCCCCACACCCACGTTGCCTCCCAGCGGCCCCCAGTTCCCCCCCAAAAGCTTCCCAGTACCTCCCAGTACCCCCCAGCACCTCCCAGTACCCCCCGACCGCGCAGTGCACGCCGGGAACGCGCCCCACCGCCTCTCTCCCGCTCCTGGCGGCGCAGCCAATCAGCGCGCGGAACGGGCGAAAGAGCCCGCCCCCAGCCCCGTCGGCGGGAAAGAGGCAGCCAATGAGAGGAGGCGGTGCGGCGCGGAGGTGCGGCCTCCCTGCCGGCCAATAGGCAGCTCCCGCTGGGATTGGCAGAGGCGGAAGCCAATCACAGCCCGGGGGGCGGAGCCGGCGTGAACGCGGGCGCTGAGGGGGGAAATGGCGGTGCTGGGGGTAAAGGGGGGCGGGGGGGGAAAAGAGGGTCTGAGGGGGGTAAAAAGGGGCAAGTGGGGGGTAAATGGGGGTTGGGGAGGGTAAAAGGGGGATTTGGGGGCATTAATGGGGCCCTGAAGGGGGGTAAATGGGGTTCTGAGGGGGTAAATTGGGAACAAATGGGGGGTAAATGGGGGCAAATGGGCCCCGAGGGGGTAAAAGGGGGCCCTGGGGGGGGTAAATGGGGGCCTGAGGGGGGTAAAAGGGGGCTGGGGGGGTAAATGGGGGCCTGAGGGGGTAAAAGGGGGCCCTGGGGGGGTAAATGGGGGCCTGAGGGGGGTAAAAGGGGGCTGGGGGGGTAAATGGGGGCCTGAGGGGGTAAAAGGGGGCCCTGAGGGGGTAAATGGGGGCCTGAGGGGGGTAAAATGGGGCTTGGGGGAGTAAATAGGAGCCTGAGAGAGGAAAATGGGGGTCTGGGGGGGTAAATGTGGGGTCTGAGGGCTGTAAAAGGGGGCTTGGGGGGGTTAATGGGGCCCTGAGGGGTAAATGAGGGTGCAGAGGGGGTAAGTGGGGGTCTGAGGGGGGTAAAAGGGGGCCCTGGGGAGGTAAATGGAGGTCTCCAGGGGTAAATGGGGGCCTGAGGGCGTAATTGGGGGTGTGAGGGGAGTTAATAGAGGCAAATGGGGGTCCGGGGGGGAGAAATGGGGGTCTGAGGGGGGGGTAAAAGGGGGCTTGGGGGGGGTAAATGGGGGGCTGGCAGGGAAATGGAGGCCTGAGGGGGATAAAAGGGGGTCTGGGGGTGTTAATGGGGCCCTGGAGTGTAAATGGGGGCCTGAGGAGATAAGTGGTGGTCTGAGGGGGGTAAATGGGGGTCTGAGGGGGGGTAAATAGGGGCAAATGGGGGGTAAAAGGGAGCCTAAGAGGGTAAATGGGGGTCTGGGGGGGTTAAAAGGGGGCCCTGGGGGGGGGTAAATGTGGGCAAATTGGGGGGTCAATGGGAGTCTGAGAGGGGCCCTGGGAGGTAAATGGGGCCCTGGGGGGTAAATGGAGGTCCGGGGGGGAAATGGGGGGTCTGAGGGGGGTAAAAAGGGGTTAGGGGGGGATAAATGAGGCCCTGGGGGGTAAAACAGGGTCTGAGGGGTGTAAAAAAAAGGCTTGGGGGGGTAAATGGGGCCCTGAAGGGGGTGAATAGGGCCCTGAGCGGGGTAAATAGGGGCAAATGGGGGCTTGAGGAAGAAAGTGGGGCTTTAGGGGGGGAAATGGGGGTCTTCAGGGGGTAATTGAGGGGGCAAATGGGGGCTTGGGGGGGGGTTAATGGGGCACTGGGGGGTAAATGAGGGGCTCTGGAGGGGTAAATGAGGGGCTGAGGGTGGAAATGGGGGCTTTAGGGGAGGAAATGGGGGCTTGATGGGGGGTAAATGGGGGCTTTAGGGGGGAAATGGGGCTGTGGGGGGGAAATGGGTGTTGGGGGTGGGGGGGGGCAGATGGGGCCTTTGAGGGGGGGAGGTGGGGGTCCGGGGGGGGGGTAAATTGAGGCCTTGATGGGGGTAAATGGAGGTCCTGGGGGGTAAATGGGGTCCGGGGGGAGGTGTAACTGGGGTGTGGGGGTGTAACGGGGTCACGGGGTGTAAATGGGGCCGGGGGGGGGGGGGGTCAGTGCCTGACCCCCCTCCCCCCCCGTGACTCGGTCCCCTCGTCCAGGTGAAGGCCCGGTGCCGTGGGTGCCACCACCTTGGGGACACCGCCGGGGACACAGGTGGGTGCTGGGGACGTGGGGGGGTGGTTTTGGGGTCCCCCCCACCCCGGGTCCCCGAGGAGCGCTCCCCGCTGGGACCCCCCCCAATCCCCGCAGGGTGGCCCTGGTGGCGTCCCCACGGGCGCTGGTGGCAGCGATGGGGACACCGGTGACGTCGGGGACGGAGGCAGCACCCACGAGCTGAGGCGTGAGCTGCGCCGGGGCCACCTCTGCGTCCCTCCGGGTGAGTACGGACCAGTACAGGCCAGCTAAAACCAGTAAGAACCAGTAGGGACCAGTAACACCAGTAGAAAACCCCACAGGCCAGTAAGAACCAGCGGGACCAGTGGTAAACCCTGCAGATTTACGCGGGCTCTGACCAGTATGGACCAGTTTAGACCAGTAAGCCTTTTGTTTTGTCTCCAGTGTGTCCCAAACATGTCCCCAAGTGTCCCCAGTGCGTCCTAGCACATCCCCAGTGTGTCCCCAAGTGTCCCCAAGCATCCCCCGTGTCCTGAACGTGTCCCCAGATGTCCCCAGTGTGTCCTGAATGTGTCCCCAGGTGTCCCCAACTATCTCCCCTGTGTCCTGAATGTGTCCCCAAATGCGTCCAGTGTGTCCTTAAGTGTCCCCAGGTGTTCCCTGTGTGTTCTGATGGTGTCCCCTGCAGGTCCTCGTGTCCCCAGTGCATCCCAGCACGTCCCCAGTGTGTCCCCAAATGTCCCCAGTGTGTCCCCACGTGTCCCCAAGTGTCCCCACTGTGTCCCTGGTGTGCCCCCACGTCCCCAGCATGTCCTGACGGGGTTCCCCACAGGTCCTCGTGTCCCCAGCGTGTCCCCAACGTGTCCCCAGCAGGTCCCAGGTGGTGTCCCCAGTGGGACACAGCGGTCCCATCTCCGCACTGGCCAATGGGAGGCCGTGCTGGGGCAGATTGACAGCCCCGACAGCCAATCAGCACTCAAAGGGCGCGGCTGGGGTGGGGACGAGGGCCCTGGGGGGCAACTGGGGGGCCCTGGGGGCATCAGCAGGGCCCTGGGGGCATCAGCAGGGCCCTGGGGGGCAAATTAGGGACTGGGGGGGTCAGGGGGGCAAATGGGGTCCTGGGGGGCGCGTGTGGGCACAGGGGGGGGACAAGGTCCTGCCCCTGGCCCCCACGTGACCCGGGTGCGTAGGCAGGAAGGTGACAAAGCAGCACCGGGGGTGCCACCGCCCGCTTGGGGACATTCCGAAGGGCACAGGTGGGTGCTGGGGGACACCTGGGGACCCTCGGGGGGGGGACACTGAAGGGGGGTGGTGGCCCCCAGCGCCGGCGGTGCCGCGGGAAGGGGAAGTCGGTGACTTCCTGCGAGCGGGGACGCCGCGGGGACGCCGCGGGGACCTGTGCGGGTGCCAGCGCTTTGGTGGCACTCGTGGGGACACCGCTGGGCGCCGTGGGGACATTCGTGTTCGGGGGGCCCCCAGGGGGTGACCCCACATGGGGCCACCGGGTTCCAGCTCCTGGGGGTGTCCCCTCTGCGGTCCCCAGGGTGGTGGCGTGTCACCGAGTGTCCAGGTGGGGACGTGTCCGCGGGGCCTTCGATGTCACCTCCACGGACGTGGCCCTTTGGGGGTGCTGGGGGCCTTGGGGACACTCGGGGCACTTCTCTGGGGTTGTCCCTTTTGGGGCCCATGGGGCCCCAAGGAGATGTCCCCAAGGACGTGGCCCCACATGGGCACTCAGGTCCCTAAGGAGGTGTCCCCAACTGGACAGAAGTGTCCCCAGGGTGTCCCTGTGTGGACGCTGGTGTCCCCAAGGAGGTGTCCTCACCTGGGCCGTGAGGTCTCCAAGGAAGTGTCCTCATCTGGACACTTGGATTCCTCAGGAGGTGGCCCCAGACAGACAGAAGTGTCCCCAAGGTGTCCCCAACTGGACAGAAGTGTCCCCAAGGTGTCCCCAACTGGACAGAAGCGTCCCCAAGGTGTCCTCGCCTAGACACTGAGGTCCCTAGGGAGGTGTCCCCAAGGAGGTGTCCCCGAATGGACCCCGAGGTCCCCAAGGAGGTGTTCCCAAGGAGGTGTCTTCGCCTGGACACCGTGGTCCCTAAGGAGATGTCCCCACCTGGACGCTGGTGTCCTCAGCTGGGCAGAAGTGTCCCCAAGGTGTCCTTATCTGGACACCAAGGTCCCTGAGGAGGTGTCCCCAGGGTGTCCCCACCTGGACGCTGGTGTCCCCAACTGGACAGATGTGTCCCCAAGGTGTCCTTATCTGGACACTGAGGTCCCCAACGAGGTGTCCCCAACTGGACAGAGTGTCCCCAAATATCCCCACCTGGACACCGATGTCCCCAGGGCGATGTCCCCAACTGGACAGATGTGTCCCCAAGGTGTCCCCACCTGGATGCTGACATCCCCGGGTCAGTGTCCCCCCCCCCGGTCCCCCTGCTAACCCCTCGTGTCCCCCCCCCAGGATGACTTCCGCTCAGTTGGCCTCGGCGCTGGAGGTGGCCTTGGCGGCCACCTCGCGGGCGCTGCAGGCGCTGGTGGCGCTGGCCGAGGCGCTGGAGACGCCGGCGGCGGTGCCAGCGGCGCGGGACGAGGCTGAGGAGGTGGCAGCGGAGGCCGAGGAGGCCCTGAAGGGGCTGGACGCCGCCCTGGCGGCCGCGCTCACCGCCACGGCGGTGGCGACGCCGGGGCTGGAGGCCCGGGGCATGTACCGGGCCCTGGAGGCCCTCTCCAACGCCGGAGTCCAGGAGCTGCAGCGGGAGCAGAAGCGGAACCGACGGCAGCGGAAGCTCCTGGGGGTGCTGCGGAACGTCGCCCTGGGGCTGCTGCTCCTGTGCACCCCCCTGTGTGAGTACGGGTTGGGGAGAACCAGGAGGAAGCAGAAAGAACCAGTAAGAAGTGGTAGAAACGAGTAAAAAATGGTAGAGACCAGTAAAAACCAGTAGAGGCCAGTAAAAAAGCAGTAGAAGCCAGTAGGAACCACTAAGGAACCAGTAAGAACCAGTAAGAGGGCAGTAAAAAAGCAGTAGAAGGCAGTAGAAACCGGTAGGAACCAGTAAGAACCAGTAAGAAATGGTAGAAACCAGTAAAAAAACGGTAGAGGCCAGTAAAAAAGCAGTAGAAGCCAGTAAGGAACCGGTAAGAACCAGTAAGAGGTCAGTAAAAAAGCAGTAGAAACCAGTAGGAACCGGTAAGGAACCAGTAGGAACCAGTAAGAACCAGTAAGAAGTGGTAGAAACCAGTAAAAAATGGTAGAGACCAGTAAAAAAGCAGTAGGAACCAGTAAGGAACCGGTAGGAACCAGTAAGAACCAGTAAGAAGTGGTAGAAACCAGTAAAAAATGGTAGAGGTCAGTAAGAACCAGTAGAGGCCAGTAAAAAAGCAGTAGAAGCCAGTAGGAACCAGTAAGGAACTGGTAAGAACCAGTAAGAAGGCAGTAAAAAAGCAGTAGAAGGCAGTAGAAACCAGTAAGGAACCGGTAGGAACCGGTAGAGGCCAGTAGGAACCGGTAGAGGCCAGTAGGAACCAGTAAGAGGCCAGTAAAAAAGCAGTAGAAACCAGTAGGAACCAGTAAGGAACTGGTAGGAACCAGTAAGAACCAGTAAGAAGTGGTAGAAACCAGTAAAAAACGGTAGAGGCCAGTAAAAAAGCAGTAGAAGCCAGTAGGAACCAGTAAGGAACTGGTAGGAACCAGTAAGAGGCCAGTAAAAAAGCAGTAGAAACCAGTAAGGAACCAGTAAGAACCAGTAAGAAGTGGTAGAAACCAGTAAAAAACGGTAGAGGCCAGTAAGAACCAGTAGAGGCCAGTAAAAAAGCGGTAGAAGCCAGTAGGAACTGGTAGGAACCAGTAGGAACCAGTAAGGAACTGGTAGTGAGTCCTTCACGTCCATTTGCATCACCGGTGCTGGTGGAGAGCGCTATGGCCCAGTAGGCACCAGTTCAGACCAGTAAGGAATCCTGCAAACCGGTAGGCTCTTCCCCTTTTTCTCTTATGGACCAGTATGGACTGTTAGGGTGCCCTGTAGACCAGTTTAAACCAGTATACACCACTAGAGGTTAGCGGGAACTCCTATAAACCAGTAAGGACCAGTACAGACCAGTAAGAACCATTAGGTTTTATCCTGCCCTGACCAGTTCAAACTAGCAAGGAGCCCTACAGACCAGTAGGAAGCAGTAGGGAGTTCCAATATAGACCAGTATAGATTCTGCTGTGCTCCCAGTATGGACCAGGGGGCACTGGGAGGGGACCAGGGGGTACTGGGGTGGGATCAAGGGGTACTGGGAGGGGACCAGGGGGCACTGGGAGGGGATCAAGGGACACTGGGAGGGGACCAGGGGGTACTGGGAGGGAGACCTGGGGGTACTGGGAGGGGACCTGGGGGTACTGGGAGGGGACCAGGGGGCACTGGGAGGGGGACCAGGGGGCACTGGGAGGGGACCAGGGGGCACTGGGAGGGGACCAGGGGGCACTGGGAGGGGATCAAGGGACACTGGGAGGGGGACCAGGGGACACTGGGAGGGGGACCAGGGGGTACTGGGAGGGGATCAGGGGACACTGGGAGGGGGACCAGGGGGTACTGGGAGGGGGACCAGGGGGTACTGGGAGGGGATCAGGGCATACTGGGAGGGGATCAAGGGACGCTGGGGAGGGGACGGGGGCCACTGGGAGGGGGACGCTGGGGACGGGACGGGGACACTGGGAAGGGGATGGGGACACTGGGAGAGGACGGGGACGTCGGGAGCGGGGCCGGGGGACGCCGGGTGACGTCCCCGTCCCCTCGCCGCCCCGCAGTGGCCTTCGACGCGGTGCGGGAGGCGCTGGGGGTGACCCAGGAGAGCCACCTCGTCCCCTGCCTGGCCACCGTGCTCCTGCTGTGCCAGGTGGCCATGTGGGCCGCCGACCGCTCCGGGCACCACCTGGCCACCGCCGTCGAGCAGCAGCGTCACCGGGCCACCCGCTACCGCCAGCTGGGCCACGCCGCCGACGATGTCACCGAGGCCACCCGGGCGGCCTCGGCGGCCCAGGGGACGCTGGAGGAGGTGGCCAACCACCTGCGTCTCCTGGTGGAAGCCGTCGAGCAGGACCTGACGGAGGCCCAGGGCTTCCCCGCCAGCACCCGCGCCTTGGGGACAGCCGTGGTGGCCTTGGGGACGACGATCCAGGACGAGGAGGGGACGCGGAGGCTGGCGCGGGCGCTGCAGGCGCTGCCCGAGGAGGTGTAGGGACGCCGGTAGCGTCCCGGTCGCCTTGGGGACACGGTCGTCCGCTGCGGGTGTTTTCGGGGCGTCCTGCTGTCGCGTGTTCCCTTTGGGGACGCTGAGGTGACCTCTGGGGACGGGGAGGGTGGCGCCGTCCTCTGTCCCCTGCCCCCAATAAACTTCGAGGGTGCGCTGAGCCCTCTGGTTTGTCACCGGGGGTGGGGACAGCGCGGGGTGGGGGTGTCCCTACGCCATCCTGGGGACAGGGACGGGGGGACGCGTCCCCCAATTGTCCCTGCGGACGGGATTGTCCCCGACAGCCCTAAGGATCCCTGGCTGGATGTCCCCAAGCCGTGGGGGACAATGTGGGGACACAGCAGGGGGACAGCCCCGGGGACGGTTTGGGGACAAAACGGGGGCTGCTGGAGGCACGCTGGGGACATCCTGAGGGGTCCTTGGTGCTGCGATGGGGACGCTGGGGGACATTGGGGGCTGTGGGGGACAGCGGGGGACATCCGGGGCTGTTGGGGACATCGGGAGCTGTTGGGGACATTGGGGGACATCCAGGGCTGTTGGGGACATCGGGGGACATCAGGGGCTGGGGGGGACATCGGGGTCTGTTGCGGGCATCAGGGGACACTGGGGGGCTGTTGGGGACATCGGAGGCTGTGCTGTTGGGGACATTGGGGGCTGTGGGGGGCACCGGGGGACATCGGGAGCTGTTGGGGACATCGGGGGCTGTTGGGGACATTGGGGGACACCGGGATCTGTTGGGGACATCGGGGGCTGTTGGGGACATCGGGGGACATCGGGGGCTGTGGGGGACATCGGGGGCTGTTGGGGACATCGGGGGCTGTTGGGGACATTGGGGGCTGGGGGTCACCGTGCCGGGGCTGTGCTTGGGACACTGCGGGGACATCCGAGTGCCACCACGTCCCTAGCCCCCACGTGTCCCCTTGCCGCCGCCCGTGGGGACCCTGGAGGCCCCCAGGGGAAGCGGGGACAGCGGAGACAAGGGACAGGGACAGGGAGGGGACAGGGGACGAGGGGGACGCCGGCCATCAGGACACAAACCAGGAACCCCACAGCAACGTCTCTGTCCGAAAAAGCGACAAAAAAACACACAAAAAAAAGGGGAAAAAAAAATCCCCAAAAAGGGAAAACCCGGCCCCGGGCGGCTGAAAACTCGGGAGGGCAGCTGGTGGAAGGGAACCGAGCGCTCAGGGCGTGCCCCAAATCCACGCGTTTCCACCCAAAACAGCCTCCGGGAACTTTCTCTTTCCCTTTCCCTTCGGGAGCCGCGGCTGTGGTGAGGCTCCTCCGCGTTTCTCCCCCGGCCCAATTTTGGGTCCGTTTTGCCCCGTTTGACCATTTCCGAGGGCGGCTCACGCCCTTGGGACCGATCGGTCCCGGTGCTGTCCCCGACCCCAAAACAAACCCTATATTCACTGGGGTGTACAGGACAGGCTCGGGTGTGGGGGTTTAATGCTTAATTCAAATATTTTCGCTGCTGAATTCTTAATTTTTGCTATTTTCAATAATCTGGGATTTTGGTATCTCTGTGATAGCTTTATTAATAATTTGTGGGATTTTGCTACCTCTGTTCTTGCTTTGTTAATAATTTGTGGGATTTTGTTATCTCTGTGCTTGCTTTATTAATAATTTCTGAGATTTTGGTACCTCCTTGATTGCTTTTTTAATAATTTGTGGGATTTTGGTACCTCTGTGATTGATTTCCATTAATAATTTGTGAGATTTGGGTACCTCTGTGATTTCTTTATTAATAATTTGTGGGATTTTGGTACCTCTGTGCTTGCTTTGTAATAATTTCTGAGATTTTTGTACCTCTGTGCTTGCTTTAATAATAATTTGTGGGATTTTGGTACCTCTGTGCTTGCTTTATTAATAATTTCTGAGATTTTGGTACCTCCTTGATTGCTTTTTTAATAATTTGTGGGATTTTGGTACCTCTGTGATTGATTTCCATTAATAATTTGTGAGATTTGGGTACCTCTGAGATTTCTTTATTAATAATTTGTGGGATTTTGGTACTTCTGTGATTTCTTTATTAATAATTTTTGGGATTTGGGTACCTCTGAGATTTCTTTATTAATAATTTGTGGGATTTTGGTACTTCTGTGATTTCTTTATTAATAATTTTTGGGATTTTGGTACCTCTGTGCTTGCTTTGTAATAATCTCTGAGATTTTTGTACCTCTGTGCTTGCTTTATTAATAATTTGTGGGATTTTGGTGTCTCTGTGCTTGCTTTTTTAATCATTTGTGGGATTTTGTTATCTCTGTGCTTGCTTTATTAATAATTTGTGTGATTTTGGTATCTCTGTACTTGCTTTTTTAACAATTTGTGGGATTTTTGTACCTCTGTGCTTGCTTTATTAATAATTTGTGGGATTTTGGTACTTCTGTGCTTGCTTTATTAATAATTTGTGGGATTTTGGTACCCCTGTGCTTACTTTATTAATAATTTGTGGGGTTTTGCCATCTCCAGGCTTTTCACATTAATCACAGCTGTCCTTATGAGCAGGGATTTACAGAAATCTGTGATAAAACGCAGAATTTGGGGCAAGCCAGCCTGAGAAGCGACACCTGGACCAGCTGGGGAGCCCTGTGGGTTGTCACCCCCACTGCCACCAGTTATGTGGACGCCGGATGTCACCGGGGCCACCAGCGCCACTGAGGTGGGGCAAAGTCTGGTGCAGCCACGGGCGCGGATGAGGGGACATGGGGACAAGGGGACAGGGGGTGGCAGAGGGGGACAAGGGGACAGGGGGTGGTCGAGGGCATGAGGACGGGATGGTGGCAACACGGTAGCACGAGGGGGGACAGGAGGTGGCACGGGGACAGGCGGTGGCGTGGACTGGCACAGGGTGGCACGAATGGGACAAGGGGACAGGGTGGTGGCAGAGGGACAGCAGGATTGGGGAGACGTGAGGGGGGTAAAGGGGATGGAGGGTGGCAGGGGGTGACGTCGGGAGCGGTGACAAGGGATGGGGTGGTGACTGAGGGGACATGGAACAGCAGGTGACGGTGGCCACGTCCCCCTGTTTGGGGACAGGGGCGTCCCTGGGGGTGTCTTGGGGCCACCGTGCCTGTTCCCCAGCACCGCCAGGGACAGGGGACAGCGGGGAGGCCACAAGGACCACGGGGGACCCCGTATCCCATCCCCAGGTGTCCCCAGAGCTGCTGAAGCCGCTGGTGGCCGTGGTGGCCACCCTGGGCAAGCTGGGGGCCACCGCCGGGCACTTTCCCCTGGCTGAGCCGTGGGGCTCGCTGCGGGCTGGCCTCCTGAAGTTCAGCTTCGGCGTGCGTGAGGCCATGAGACACCGCCACGGAGAGGCCACCCGCCTGCGCCAAGCTCTGGCCGCCGCCGCTGCCGAACCCACCACAGAAGGTCCCGGCGTCCCCAAGGCCACCGCGGCGGCCATTGCCTGCGAGTGGCTGAAGGCGGTGGCCTCAGTGGAGGCCGCCTGGGCCAAGCTGAAGGTGGAGGCTGCAAGCCTGAAGGATGCCTGCGAGGTGGCAGCCACCGCCGGGGCCGCTGCTGGGGCCACCGCCGAGGCCACCATGGCCCACCTGATGGGGGCAGTGGCCCTGGAGACTGAAGCGCGTGGGGGGTTCCGGTTGGCCACCCACCTCCTGCCGATGACCTTGGAGCCGACTGAGGTGGTTGAGGTGGTGGCAGCCCACGATGCGCGGGTGGCAGAGGCTGGGGCAGGGCTGCAGGAGGCCAGCAAGGCCACCGAGGAGGCGGCAGTGGCAGCGGAGGCTGCAGTCACGGCCAGGGAGCGGGGACGGCAGGCGGTGGTGGCCCACGAGCTTCTGGGGCACCTGGTGGTGGCCTGTGATGGTGCCTACCACTACTATTGTCACCTGCAGCGCCGCCTCAAGGACATCGAGGCCATGGTGGCTGCCGGACACGGTGGCCCCGAGGCTGCTGCGGTGGCCCTGGAGGGTCCCGATGTCCCCAGGGCCATGCAGGGGGACCCGGGCATCCCCAAAGGCCTGGCGGAGGCGGTGGCGGTGGCCGAGGCCCTGTGGGGCGCCAGCGCCCGCCTGGTCCAGGAGCACCTCTTGGGGACGCTGCGGGTGGTCCGGGGGCTGCTGAGCACCGGAGACACCACCGAGGCCACGGCTGTGGCCCAGCGCTGCCAAGATGCCACCAACGCCCTCCCGGGGCTGCTGCCACGGGGACACTCTTAGGGGACGGTGGCTTCACCAGGGACCAGTGGGGTTCTTGGGGACGGTGGCTTTGGTGACACCCAACACAACCGTGGAGTCATGGAACAGGAGTGTTTTGGGTGGAAAAGGGCCTTCAAGTACACCAAGGCCAAGCTGAACCATGTCCCCTAGAGCCATGTCCCCTGGTGTCATGTCCCCTAGTGCCACGTCCCCTAGTGCCACGTCCCCTAGTGCCACGTCCCCTAGAGCCACATCCCCTAGAGCCACGTCCCTTAGTGCCACATCCCCTAGAGCCACGTCCCTTAGTGCCACGTCCCCTAGTGCCACATCCTCTAGTGCCACATCCCCTAGAGCCACGTCCCCTAGTGCCATGTCCCTTAGTGCCACGTACCCTGGTGCCACATCCCCTAGTGCCATGTCCCCTAGTGCCACGTCCCCTAGTGCCACGTCCCCTAGTGCCACGTCCCCTAGAGCCACATCCCCTAGAGCCACGTCCCTTAGTGCCACGTCCCCTAGAGCCACGTCCCCTAGAGCCACGTCCCTTAGTGCCACGTCCCCTAGTGCCACATCCTCTAGTGCCACATCCCCTAGAGCCACGTCCCCTGGTGCCGTGTCCCTTAGAGCCACATCCCTTAGAGCCACGTCCCTTAGTGCCACGTCCGTTAGTGCCATGTCCCTTAGTCAGCCCAGCCTCCTCACCACGGCCTCCATTTGGATGATCAAGAGCGATGCAGCCTCCTCTTGGCCTCCTTTCCTCCAAATCGTCCCAATTCCCTCAAGCCTCATAATTCCCATTTTCTAGTTCTTCTGCCAGTTTTATCGCCTTTTTTTTTTTTTTTTTTAATTTTTCCCTCAGATGTGAGCAATTCTGCATTTTTGGGGTGGGAGGCCCAAAACAAGACGCGAGGTTTCGGGCTCACTGGTGCCGTGCATGAGTTCCCCATCGAGGTCGCCGATAAAAATGGCAATAGGCAAAAAACGTAAATTGGTTAAAAAACTGAAACATGATGATAAATTGATAAAATTGATAAAAAAAGAGAAATAGTTTGATGAAAACAAGAAAATGAGTGATAAAGTGGTAAATTGCTTGTTGAAAATGATAAATTGATGAAAGTGATAAAATGATAAATTGATTGATAAAAATGATAAAAATGATAAATTGATTGACACTGGGGACCCCTCCGGGAGATGCCACCCCCAAATTCCCAACCCCCGCAAACCACCAAATAATACTTTTTTCACCTTTTTTTGTTTTTGTGCAAAAACCATCATTTATTCCGGGGCTGCGGGTGCCGCCGTGTGCTGGGGGGGTCCCGCCGCATCCTGCCCTGCGTCGGGGGGGGGGCGCGGAGATGCCGAGGGGACGCCGGAGGAGGTTGAGGGGACTTTGGTGGGGGATCTTGGGGGACCCCTGAGGGTCCTGGGGGGATCTCCGGGGGGGCCAGGAGGAAGTCCTGGAGCTGGAGGCGCTGCCGCAGGAGCCCGGTCAGGAGGAGCTCGGCCGAGGCCAGGGGCAGGCGAGCGCTCAGCACCGGCGCCCAGCACCCCGAATCCTCCCCGCAGGAGATCACCAGCCTCCGGGGCTGCGGGGGTGTCACCGGGGAGGAGAGTTGGGGGGGGTCCCTGCATCACCAGGACCCCTCCCCAAAATCCCCTGGGGTTGTTTGAGATGGGGAGGGATTCAGTGTCCCCACCTGGGAGCCCATTAGTGGTAATAGGGTCCTGTGTGCTCAGCACCACCCCCACTTTGGGACACTCCCCCCCCTCCCAATCCCCCCCCCCAATTCCCCCTTCTCCCAGGACCCCTGGGAGCCCCCAACCCCAATGGGATCCCCCCAGCCCCCCTCCGGATCCCTCAACCCCAATGGGACCCCCCTAGCTCCCCCAGGACCCCTCAACCCCAATGGGATCCCTCAGACCCCCCCGGGATCCCTCAATCCCAATGGGACTCCCCCAGGACCCCTTCCCCATAACAAGACTCCAAATTCCCCCCATGTCCCCTGGTGGTTCTGAGACCCCCAATGTCCCCCCACTGCCCCCTCCCTGGTGGCCCTTGGTCCCCAATGTCCCCCCACTGTCCCCTTGATCCCCTCCCTGGTGGCTCTGGGTCCCCATCGTACCCCCACTGTCCCCTTGGTCCCCTCCCAGTGGCCCTGGGTCCCCAATGTCCTCTTGGTCTCCTCCCCAGTGGGTCGGGACCCCAATGTCCCCCGGTCCCCTCCCCGGTGGCTATGGGACCCCAGCGTGCCCTCACCCCATAGGTGCAGGGCATGGTGGGCAAGAAGGTGCCACCACTGCAGGTGACAATGTCCCGCATCTGCTCGGGCTCAGGGCGGACGCTGGGGGTGACGTGGACCTCGTAGCCCTTGGGGACACCAGGGGACACGTCCGTCAGTCCCACCCCGAGCCCCCTGGGGACGCTGCCAGGGCCACCCACGGGGCGTGAGGGCCTCGCGGGGATGGTTGGGGACACTCGGGGACGCTTGGGGACGGTCACCTGGAGCAAGGGGTGGCGGCGGGCATGGCTGAGGGCCTGGGACAAGCTGAAGCCGAAGTGACGTTCCTGCTGGCTGTCACGCACCAGGAAGGACCCCGGGGCCAGCACGCGGCCACTGCGGGCACTCTGGGGACAGGGGAAAATGCAGTGACACTATTGTCCCCCAGGGACACCCCCATATCCCCAAGAACCCTCCCTGTTCCCAAGAACAACCCCCTTTTATCCCTAAGGACCTCTGTGTCCCCGAGGAACAACCCTCCAATGTCCCCGAGGAACAACCCTCCAATGTCCCCCAAGGAACGCCATGTCCCCAAGGACCTCCCTGTCCCCAAGGACCACATTCCTGTCCCCAAGGCCTTTGTCCCACGACCCCAAGGACCCCCTGCCCCCAAATACCCCCTCCTTGTCCCCCAAGACCCCTGTGTCCCCAAGGAACCTCTCCTTGTCCCCAAGGACCCCACGCTCTGTCCCCAAGAACTCTCATGTCCCCCAGCTGCCCCTTCCTGTCCCCAAACCCTCTTCCTGTCCCCAGGGACTCCGCAAGCCCCTCCCACCATCCCCTGGGACCTCGTGGAGCCACTTGGGGGTGACGATGGGGATGCCACGTGCCACCGCGCAGAGGAACTTGACGGTGCGTCGGACGCGGTCAGTCACCAGGTGGGTGCAGTCGAAAACGGAGGTGGCCATGGACCCCCCCAGTGAGCCCAGGGCCACCTCCATGTCCTGGGAGGCCACCACCCCTGTGAACAGCACCTGGGGACACGGCGGGGAGGCGGTGGGGACCTCCCTGGGGTGGCACCACCCCTGTGAATAGCTTGGGGAGGATGTGGGGACACCATGGGGATGTCCTTGGGGTGGTCACTGTCCCCATCAAAAGCACCCAGGGACACGCTGGGGACACGTTGGGGACATCCTTGGGGTGGTCACTGCCCCCATGAAAAGCACCTGGGGACATGCTGGGGACACAGGGATGTGCTGGGGACACTATGGGAACACCACAGACACCCCTAAAGGATCTGGGGGGACATGGGGATACTTGGAGGACATGGGGACACCCTGCGGGGGACAGATGGATACTGGGGGGGTTATGGGGACACTGGAGGCGGGACAAGGGGACATTCTGGGGGACACAGGGACATTCTGGGGGACATTTGGGGGACTTGGGGACATTTTGGGGGACATGGGGACATTTGGGGAGACACGGGGACATTCTGGGGGACATCTGGGGGACTTGGGGACATTTTGGGGGGCACGGGGACATTTTGGGGGACACGGGGACATTTGGGGAGACACGGGGACATTCTGGGGGACATCTGGGGGACTTGGGGACATTTTGGGGGACACGGGGACATTTGGGGAGACACGGGGACATTCTGGGGGACATCTGGGGGACTTGGGGACATTTCGGGGGGCACGGGGACATTTTGGGGGACACGGGGACATTTGGGGAGACACGGGGACATTCTGGGGGACATCTGGGGGACTTGGGGACATTTTGGGGGACACGGGGACATTTGGGGAGACACGGGGACATTCTGGGGGACATCTGGGGGACTTGGGGACATTTTGGGGGACACGGGGACATTTTGGGGACCCCCCCTGTGTACCTTGGGGCTGGAGGAGCCGGCGCCTCCCCGAGGGCGGAGCTGGAGCCCGGCGACCTCCGGTGGCTCCTCCTCCTCCTGGGTGGGGGCGGAGCCATGGCACAAGGCCCCCTCCCCCTCCCCAACAAGCCTCACCCACCGCTAGACCTTCCCCCTCTCCCCACCAATCAGCAGCCAGTGGGAGGGGCTTGCCTCCTCCTCAGAAGCCCCTCCCACCCAGCAGAGACCCCGCCCCATGCAGCCCCTCCCACCCTGACCACGCCCCCACACCTTGGCCCCTCCCACCCCAGCAATTACCACACCCCCTATTAGGCTCCACCCACCCAACCCCACCCTATTAGGCTCCACCCACCAGCCACACCCACCCGTGTCTGCTTCTGTGAGGGGGCGTGGCCGCTCCTTTTGGGGCGTGGCCGGGGCGGGGGGCGTGGCTCCTCTTGGCCCCGCCCCTTCTTGGCTGGTGGCTCAGCAGGGGAGGGGCAGGCCTGGAGGCGAGGGCTGCGGCGCGGGGGGGTGGGGCGTGGCAGTGCCCCGCCCCTTGCCTGACTGGCCACGCCCCCTCCAGAGGCTCCTCCCACAGCAGAGGCCCTGCCCCCTCTAGGGGCTCTGCCCCCATGGCCTCGGGCCAGGCGCTGGCTGCGGCGGGGCCCCTCCGTTACCTGCGGGATTTGGGGAGGGGATGTCAGGGCCCGGTGCCCCCGAGGCCGGGGGGACCCCGCCGGGTCCCCTGGGGGTCCCGTGGGACCACCCGGACCCCACTCACGTCACCACTGGGGGCTGCGCCGGTCCCTGCTCCCTCCTGGGCTGGTGTCACCACCACCAGCTCAGCTGGGGGGACACGGGTGGCTGGGATGTCCTGGGGGGGCTCTTCCTCCTTCTCCTCCTCCTCCTTCTCCTCTTCCTCCTCCTTTTTCTCCTCTTCCTCCTCCTGCTTCTCTTCTTCTTCCTTCTCCTTCTCCTCTTCCTCCTCCTTCTTCTCCTCTTTCTCTTCCTCCTCCTCCTCCTCCTCCAGCTTGGGGTGGCAGAAGAGCTGTGTGGCCTCCTCGGGGTCCCAGCCCAGGGCTGCATCTGCTGGAAAGCCACGTTGGGGACCTGGGAGGTGACGCCGGGGCCCCGGGCAGAGGGGGGGACACACCAAGGTCACCTACCTTCGGTCACCGGTGGTGGCAGGAAGCTCTGGGTGGGCTCCAGGAAGAGGTCAGGGTCATCTGTGGGGGGAAGGGAAGAATCTTGAGATGGGACCGAGGGGACCAGGAGGGGACCCAGGTGACCAGGGAGGGGGCCAAAAGGACCAAGGAAGGGACCCAGGTGCCCAAGGGACCGAAAGGACCAAGGAGGGACCCAGGTGGCCAAGGAAGGGACTCAGGTGGCCAAGAAAGGGATGAAGGTGGCCAAGAAAGGGACCAAAGTAGCCAAGGAAGGGAACCAAGGAAGGAGATCTAGGTGACCAAGAAAGGGACCCAGGGGACCAAAGAAAGGACCCATGTGGTCAAGAAAGGGATGAAGGTGGCCAAAGAAGGGACCAAGGTGGCCAAGAAAGGGGACAAGGAGACCAAAAGGACCGAGGAAGGGGACCCAGGGGACCAAGGAGCGACCAAGGTGGCCAAGAAAAGGGTGAAGGTGGCCAAGGAAGGGACCCAGGTGGCCAAGGAAGGGGACAAGGGGACCAAAAGAACCAAGGAAGGAACCCAGGTGGCCAAGAAACCAAGGTGATCAAGGAAGGGACAGAGGTGACAAAGGCCACCCCACTCACCCTCAGTTTCACTTTCTGCCACCTCCGCATCCGTGTCCCCGTGAGGGGTGGCCTGAGCACTCCTGGATCCCCAAGCAGCATCACCACTGAGGCTCAAATCTGGGGCCAGAATTGGAGATTTGGGGGCCAGACCAGCTGGCGCCACATCTGTATCGCTGCCCATCACTGAGGTCTGGGGGTTGTGTTGCACCTTGTCATCTGGATTCGGGTCCTCCGCGTCTCTATTTGGGGCTAAATCATGCTGTTTTGGTACCTCTCCTTCCACACCTCCATCACTGCATGATTTGGGGGGCAAACTCTGCCTTTTTTGGGCTGGTTTCTGGCATTTGGGGTCCGTCAGCCCCACATTGGTATCGCTGCCCATTGCGGTGTCCACAACATCTGGATTTCGGGGTCGGGTTTTGCTCCGGAGGCTCCGAACGTAGGGAGTGGGGGCCACCTCCTCCACGTCGGTGTCGCTGCCACTCTGGGGGGTCATGGGAGGGGAAACATCTGGATCTAAGGGTGCCATCACCACATCTGGATGACCAGGTGCCCCCTGTCCCCCTTGTACTGCCCCAGCATCTGGCACCACACCATTGTCCTCGACCCCGGTATCGCTGTCCACGTTTAGGTCCATGTGCTGACCAACATCCAGATTTGGGGCTGTCCCCTCCACATTTAGCCCCCCCTTGGTCCAGGCGTGCCACCGAGGATCAACATCTGGAGCAGCGGCATTCTTAGCACCCATCCCGATAACCTCACGTGTGGTCCGATGCGTTTTTGGAGTTTCAATGTCCTCGAGGCCCTCCACATCCGTGTCGCTGTCACTGCCGGGTGGCATCGAGCCACGGTGGAGGCCGACAACATCTGGATTCGGGGTTTCCATCACCACAGTTGGGTCCTTCTGGGCATTTTGGGGCGTTTTGTGGTTTTTCAGGCCAGGAATATCTGGGTTCAGGTCTTCTCCCTCTACATCTGTGTCGCTGTCCACCTCCAGGTTCTGGCCTCTGTTTTGGGGACCTTCAAGATCAGGATTTGGGGTCTTTATTGCTACGTCTGAATCACTGTGGATTTTTGGGGTCATTCTATGGGTTTCTGGACACCCAACATCTGGATTCAGCCCATCCTCCTCATCTGTATCGCTGTCCACTTTGAGCATCTCGTGTCCGCTTTGCGGTTCTCCAGGATGTGGACTTGGGGTCTCCATCTCCACATCCGTGTTTCTCTGTGCATTTTGGGTTATTTGATGTGGTTTTGGATCCCTACCTTCTGGATCGGAAGGGTCTTCATCCACATCTGTATCGCTGTCCACTTTGAGCATCTCGTGCCCACTTTGCGGTTCTCCAGGACGTGGACTCAGGGTCTGCATCTCTGCATCCAGGTTCCTCTGTGCATTTTGGGTTATTTGATGTGGTTTTGGATCCCTAGCTTCTGCACTCGAAGGGTCCTCATCCACATCTGTATCACTGTCCACCAGTGGGGACTGGCGTCTCATTTTGGGTCCCTCAGCATCTTGACCTCGGGTCTCCACACCTGGGTCTCTGGGGGTCATTGCATGGGGTTTTGGGCTGACAACATCTGGAAGGATGTTGTCTTCTACGTCTGTATCGCTGTCTACCACAAGCATGCAGTTCTCCTTTTGGCATCCGTCAGCATCTGGGTTTGGAGTCTCCATCTCAATATTTGGGGGTTTTGGTGCATTTTGGGTCGTTTGAGGGGTTGGGAGGCACACAACATCTGGATTTGCTTTGTCCTCTTCCACGTCGGTATCGCTGCCTACTGTGAGCGGTGGATGTTCCTTATGGGGGCCTTTAATAGCTGGACGTGGGCTCTTCATCTTTATGTTGGAAGAGTTTGGGGTGTTTTCGGTCATTTGAGGGGTTTTGGCCAGCCCAACAGCTGGATTTGCTCCACCTTCCTCCACATCTGTGTCACTGTCCACCCTGGGCGCCTGATGTCCACGTTGGGGATCCTCCACAGCTGAATTCGAGCTCTCCATCTCCACATCCGTGTCACTATCCACCACGAGCGTCTGGAATCCATTTTTCGAACTGCCAGCATCTGGATTTGGGGGCTTCATCTCCACACCTGGGGCTTTTGGCACCCTGTGGGCCTTTCGACGTATTTTTGGGCATCCAACAGACGGAAGAACGTCAGCCTCCTCCACGTCCGTGTCGCTGTCCACCGCGAGCATCCAACGCCCATTTTGGGCACCTTCAGCACCTGGATTTGGGCCTCGTTTCTCCACATTTGGGTCACCGCTCGCCTCCAGGGCTGCCTGGTGACGGTTAGGGTGAAAAAGAGCAGATTTTGGGTGCACCTCGTCATCTGTATCGCTTTCAATGCCAAGAGCCACTGTGCTGCCTCCCAGGTGCTTCACATCTGGATCCACTTGCCCTTTCGGGTCTGGGGAGTGATTTTGGGGCCGAATGTCTGAAATAGCCGTTTTGCTCCCCACATCTGGAGCCGGGGTAGTTTTGGGACACAAACGGCGCTTTTTGGGTCCCCCGACGTCCGGATCCAGGCGCGATTGGGCCAAATCTGTGTGGAGGCCCAAGGCTGGGGTGGGGCGGCGCTTTCGGAGCACACGGATGTCTGGGCACACATCTGGCTCCTCCGGGTCGCTGCGGGGGCAAATATTGGGGTACGGGGTCTGCAGAAGGGACCAAGGGGTCCAGACCCCTCCACACGACCCCGGTGGGGTCCTACCTACCTCTCTGGCACAACTTGGGGTGAGGCGGTGTTGCCGGCAGTCGGGCCTGGAGGGGACACACATTGTTATTATAGGGTCTACAGAAACCCCGGGGGGGGGTCCTGGACCATGATGTCTGGCCTCACCCTCTTCCCCCGCAGCCTCCATACCTCGGCGGATCCTACAATAATGTAAAGCTGGTGTTTACATAGGCCCTACTGTAATTGCCATGCTGCTGAGTTTCTGTAGGCCCTATAATAACACCGCGGTGACCCCCCCCCCCCCAAACGTGATCCCCGCGCACTCACACCGCCATGTCTCGTCGTCCTCCGAGTCGCTGGCGATGGGGTGCCTCGGCTCCGGCCCCTGCACTGTGGAATCCAGGTGTTTTTTTTTTTTTTTTTTGGGGGGGGGGGGGTGCTGGACACCCCTCTGATAGGGACCCCAGTGTCCAGGAACCCCCTTGCACCCAATCCCCAGGATACGGGGAGGGGGACGGGGACCTACCTGTGCCCCCCGTGGTGCAGAGGCCTCCGTGGCGCCTTCGCTGCATGGCCTGAGGGGCAGCAACAACTGCCCCACGGAAACAACTGCCCCCCTGGCCCCTACATGCCCCCCAAGCTGCCCCACGTCATCCCCAGCTTTCCCTCTCAAGCACCTCTCGGTCACCGCTGTCCCCCTGGGGCCAAAGGACCCCCCCCCCCGACTTCATCCTTCATCCTCCTACTGCCCCCTTGCTTTTTATCTGCCCCTTCAAATTGCCCCCCCCAACTCTGTATCCTGCCCCAGGAACCCCCAAACTGCCCCAAAGGGCCCTCAACTGGCCCTCAGGGCCTCTAACCTGCCCCATGCCCCCCTCCCAGCTGCCCCAAGGTCCTCCAAATTGCCCCTGGACTCCCAAAACTGATCCTGAGACCCCCTATCCTGCTCTGGGGACCCTCTAAACTGCCCCGCAATCCTTCTCAGCTACCCCAGGGACCCCCTAAACTCCGCACAATCCTCCCCAACTACCCCAGGGTCCCCTCTATTTGCCCCTTTAGGGTGCTCCTTAAACCCCCCGGACCTACTCAACTGCCCCTGGGACCCCCCCAGCTGCCACCAGAACCCCCCCTCAACTGCCCCACGGTGCTCCTTAAATCCCCCAGACCCTGTCAACTGCTCCAGAGACCCCCCAGCTGCCCCGAGGACCCCCCCAAGTAGCCCAGGGTGCTCCTTAAACCCCCCCAGACCCTCTCAACTGTCCCCAGGACCCCTTTCAACTGCCCCGAGGACCCCTAAAGTGCCCCTTGGGCCCCCTAAACTGTCCCGGGGAGACCCCCAACTGCCCAACGGAGCTTCTTAAAACCCCTCGGACCTTCTCAACTCCCCCTAGGATCCCCTAAACTGCCCCAGAAACCCCTTAAAATTTTCTGCGCCCCCCCCCCTACTACCCCAGGGACCCCTCCAACTGGCCGAGGGTGCTTCTTAAGCCCCCCGAGACCCCCTAAACTGCCCCAAGGACTCCTAAACTGCCCCGGGGAGCCCTTAATTGCCCCACGGACCCCCCTAAACTGTTCCAGGGAGCCCTTAATTGCCCCAGGAACCCCCTAAACTGTCTGGGGAACGTGCCAAACTGCCCCAGTGACCCCCTTAAATGCCCTGGGGAGCCCCTAAATCGCCTCAGAGACCCCTTAATTGCCCCAAGGATCCTCCAAATTGCCCCAGGGTCCTCCCAAACTGCCCCAGGGACCCGTTAATTGCCCCGGGGACCCCCCAAACTGCCCCAGGGACCCGTTAATTGCCCCAGCCCCCCCCCACTGCCCCGGGGACGCCTTAATTGCCCCAAGGAGCCCCTAAGTGGGGCGTGGAGCCCCCCACGACCCTCCAGGGCCCCCCCCAAGAGCCCCGGGCCCCCCCCAACTCCCCCCCGCCCCGGGGACCCCAACCGAGCCCGCCAAGGGGCCCCGCGCTCACACCCTCCCGCGCCACCGCCTCCAGGCCCCGCCCCCCTCAACCCCATTGGCCACCACCGCCCCGAGGCCCCTCCCACCGCCCGCTCCTATTGGCTCCGTCCAGCGCGGAGCATAGAGAGGGGGCTGCGGAGGTCCTCCGAGAGGGGCGGAGAGGCTCCGGGCGGGTGCTGCCATAGAGAGGGGATTGCAGAGCGCCCACGCCGGGACATAGAGGGAGGGGGCGGGGCGAGCGGCAGGGCGGGGCGGGGCTTCTGGCGCGCCGCCCAATGGGAACGCGGCGGACGGGCGGCGCCGACCAATGGGAGCGCGGGGCCGGCCGCCGCCGCTTTGTCTATATGAGGCGCCGCGGGGCCGCGGGAGCCGCCATTGTCGCCGCCGCCGCGCTCGCAATAGCGCTCACGCCTTAAAGGGGCCGCGCCGCCGAACCGCCCATCAGGACCGGGGAGGGGCCCACAGCTCCGGCACTGTCACCGCGCCCAGCCCTTCGCGCACCGCCGCCATGAGGGAGATCGTGCACATCCAGGCGGGACAATGCGGCAACCAGATCGGGGCCAAGGTGAACAGCGGGCGGGCGGCGTCGGGTCCCGGGGATGGACCCCCCCCCCCCCCCCCTTTATTCCCTCTCGGCGGCGCGGCCCCTTTTAAGAAGCCCCTCCCCCTCCCCGCACAGACAAAGGCGGACCCGAATGGGGGCGATTTCAGCCCAAAAACGTGCCCCCCCGCCGCCCGCCGAGGGCCTGCCGCGAAGGGCGCGGCCCCGCCGTGGCGGGTGCTCGGCGTCGAAGCGGAGCGGTCGGGCCCCAAAATGGAGGTTTCCGGCCTCAAAATGGGGGCGCGCCGCCCCTCCCCCCCCCCCCCTTCGTCTCACGCGGCCCCAAGATGGCGGCTTCCCGCCGCGCCTCAGCGCCGCGGCCCCGAAACGGCGCCTTTTGTCCCCAAAACCGCTTTTTTTTCGACCCTCCCCTCGCGACTACCGCCTCAAAATGGCCCAAATTCTCTTACTAAAGAATGAAATTCACTCCGAGTTACGGGATTTTAGCACCGAAATAGAGATTTTTCACACAAAAAAATGTTTTTCTCTTATATCTTAAAATTCCGCTTTTCACCCTCAGATTGTTTTCTTTTTATTTTTTTTAAACCTCAAAATGGCCGTGTCCCCACCCCCTCATAGCGTTTTCAGAATGGCGACTTAATTTTCATCAAATCGCTTTTTTTTTTTTTTTTTATAGCCGAAAATAAGTTAAATAAGCATCAAAACGGGTTTTCCCCCCAAAAAAATACTCATAAAAATGGGTATTTTTATGCCCTAAAATGAAAAAATTCCGCCCCCAAAACGGGGCGTGCCGCCCACGATGCGTTCGGCCCCCGAATGGGGGGTGGGGGGGTTTCCACCCCAAAAAGGGGTTTTCTGAGCCCAAACTGGAGGTTTTCGGCACCCAGAGGGGCGTGCCGTATTTGAGGAAGCACTTCTGCCTTAAAATGAGTCTTTTACTCCCCAAAAGGGATATTTGTACCCAAAATTGAGATTTTTCCTTTAAGCCCTTAAATATTTCATAGTGGCCCCAAAATAAAGGCGTTTTAACTCAAAAATTTGAGGATTTGGGCCTCAAACATTGCGGTTTTCTGCCCCCAGATGAATATTTTCAGCCTCAAATGAAGAGCTTTGTTCCCCAAAATGGAATTTTTAGCACTAAAATGGGCTTTTCTGCCCCCAAAAATGAGATTCTGGCCCTAATAACAGATTTTTAAACCCCAATAGGGTTTTCTTGTCTCCAAAATGTGTTTTTTTTTTTTTTTCACCACTAAGACAGCTTTCTGCCTCCAAAGGGAGTTTCTAGCCCCAAGATGGAGGTTTTCAGCCTCAGAGTAAGATCTTTGTTCCCTGAAAAATGATTCTTCAGCCTCCAAAATGGGTTTTGTTTGCTCCAAAATTGTTTTTCTGGTGCCAACAAAAAGGAATTTTTTAGCCCCAATTGTATTTTTCAGCCCGAGATGCTTTTTTAATTTTCTTTCAAAGCTAAAATACAGGGTTTTAGTCCCCAAAATGGAGGTTTCCAGCCCTAAAATGGAGGTTCTTGGCGCAAGAGTAGCATCTTTGTGCTCTCAAATGCATTTTTTCTGCTGCAGTTTATGGGATTTAGCTTAAAACTGGAGGTTTTTAACCCCAAATGAGGGGCTTTTTGCTGAAAAATGATCCTCTTTTAGCACTAGAATGAATGTTTTCTGCCCCAGAATGTGATCTTTACATGCGGCAATAGGGTTTTTTATATGCACAATAGGATTTTTTTTACACTTAACATCTTTTCAGCCTGAAAATGATTGTGCTGTATTTTTTTTTCCAAGCCCCAAAATGGGGAATTTCCCTCCCAAATGGCAATCTTGATCCCAAAATGGAGGCTTTCAGCCCCAGAACAGAATCTTTGTGCAACCAGATGGTTTTCAAACCCCAAAATGGAGGTTTTCAGCCGCAGAATAGGGTCTTTGTTCTTGAGAACGACTAAAAGCAAGTTTTTCAACCCCCCAAAAAGCTTTGTTTCTGCTCCACAATTGTGTTTCCAGCCCCGTAATATCAATATTTAACCCCAAAACAGGATTTTCCTCCCTGTAATTAGTTTTTTACATCCCTGAAATAGAGGCTTTTTCTCCCTAAAAAGTGCTTTTCACTCCCAGGACAGCATTACATGCCTTGAATTCACTCTTTTTCCTCCAAAATGGACGTTCCAGCCTATAATTAATTTTCTTTACCCGCAGAATGCACGTTCTCAGCCCCAAAACATGCGTTTTGCCCAGAAACTGTAATTTTACAACTGGAGAAATTGCAGTCCGTAAAGAGCTATAAATGTAGGCTTAGAGTTCCCAGAATGATGTTTTTTAGCCCCAAATAACATTTAGAACCAATTCTTCCACCGTCAGCCCCAAATTGTGGTGTTTTGGCCTGTTTTCACCCCCAGGGCGTGGCCGAGCCCCCCCCTTCCCCCCCCCCCCCATGACCTGGGGGGGGGGGGGGTTCCCAGGCTGCCAGCCCCTCCCCCACCCTTTGTTCCAGGCACCCCACCCAGACAAAGCACATTTTAGGAGGAGAAACGGGCAATTTTGTAAATTCTTTTTGTCTTAACGAAGAGAGCGGAGGTTTTGGGGAGAGGCAAGGCATTTTTGGGGTATCTCCGAAATTAACATTTTTTGGAAGTGCCTCTGCAATTCAAATGCTGTTTCCGGTTCCCGCCCTGGCCGTTTTTTTTTTTTTTTCTGGGGAGGGGAGGGGCTACGCCCAAATTTGGCTCCTCCCCTGCGGGCTGTGAATGTCACGCCCCCTTCGAGTTGGCCACGCCCATTTGGGAGGAGCCCAGCCTCAGCATTAGCCCTGGCCCCCCCCGAATGTTTCTGGCTTTGGCTCCACCCCCTGGGCTGGTTCTTGGGTTGGCTCCACCCCCAAGATGGGTTATCTTAAATAACTTATCCCCTCCCAGTGGCTCCGCCCCCTCGCAGAGGCCCCTTCCACCTCCCATCTTCCCCCCCCCCGATTCCCTGAGGGGGGGGGGGGGTCCCAAGGGTCCTCCTGACCCCAACCCCCTCTGGAGGGGGCGGAGCCTTTCTGACCCCACCCCCTTTCTGCAGTTTTGGGAGGTGATCAGCGACGAGCACGGCATCGACCCCACCGGCACCTACCACGGCGACAGCGACCTCCAGCTTGACCGCATCAGCGTCTACTACAATGAAGCCACCGGTACGGTGCCGCCACTCCTGATGTCACCCTGGTGTCCTTGTCACCCCCCCATGTCCCTGTCACCCCCCTGTGTCCTGGTCACCTTCACCCCCCCCCCCCCCCCCCCCCCCCCCCAGTCCCTGTCCCTCTCTGCCTGAGACCCGGCATCCTCAGCTCACCCGTGGCACAACCCCTTCCCTTCCCTGTCCACGTCTGGGGGTTTTGGGGTGGTTTCTGGGGGTTTTGGGGTGGTTTCTGGGGGGGTGATGTGGTGGTGTCACCATCACACACGCCCTCCCGGTGACACGGCGATGTCCCCAGGGGGTAAGTACGTGCCAAGAGCTATCTTGGTGGACCTGGAGCCAGGCACCATGGACTCCGTGCGCTCGGGACCCTTTGGGCAGATCTTCAGGCCGGACAACTTCGTTTTTGGTGAGTCCCCGACCCTGTTGGGTCCCTGGATGTCCTCTTAGGTGGCCCCCAGGTACCCATCGTGGTCCCAAAGGGGTACAGGTGAAGGTCCTTGGGGTGTTGGGGGTCCCCAATATAGGCTGACGGAGGTTTACAGTGAGTTTCAGGTCTTCAAGGGTGGGTTGAAGGTCTCCAATAAGAGGAACAGGTTCCCGGGATGCTCCAGTGAGAGTGGTGGTGGTCCCCAAGGAGCTCAAGGGTCCCTGAGAAAGGTGACGGAGGTCCCCAGGGAGCTTGGGGTCCCCAAGGGTAGGGACGGAGGTCCTCAAGGAGCTCCAAGTGCAGATAACGAGGAGCAATGGGTGTCCCCACGACGCTTGGTTATCCCCAGGGGTTGGCTGGAGGTCTTCAAAGAAGGTGGCAGATGTCCTCAAGGGTGGGATGGAGATCACCAGAGGATCACGGGAGGTCCCCAAGGAGCTCAGGGTCCCCAGAGAAGGTGGTGGAGGTCCCATGGGGTGGCATCAAGGTCCCCAAAGCACTTCCTGCTGGTTTGAAGGCCCCCTGGTGGTGGGGTTGAGGGTCCCCAAGGGGTTCTAGGTTGGCTCTGCTCCCTGGGGAGCCTCTCCGTGACGTCCCCCACCCCCCCCCATGTGTCCCCACCTCAGGCCAGAGCGGCGCAGGCAACAACTGGGCCAAGGGCCACTACACGGAAGGGGCCGAGCTGGTGGACTCGGTCCTGGACGTGGTGCGGAAGGAGGCGGAGAGCTGCGACTGCCTGCAGGGCTTCCAGCTCACCCACTCGCTGGGCGGCGGCACTGGCTCAGGCATGGGGACCCTCCTGATCTCCAAAATCCGCGAGGAGTACCCCGACCGCATCATGAACACCTTCAGCGTCGTCCCGTCCCCCAAAGTGTCGGACACGGTGGTGGAGCCCTACAACGCCACCCTGTCGGTCCACCAGCTGGTGGAGAACACGGACGAGACCTACTGCATCGACAACGAGGCCCTCTACGACATCTGCTTCCGCACCCTGAAGCTGACCACCCCCACCTACGGCGACCTCAACCACCTCGTCTCGGCCACCATGAGCGGCGTCACCACCTGCCTGCGCTTCCCCGGGCAGCTCAACGCCGACCTGCGCAAGCTGGCGGTCAACATGGTCCCCTTCCCCCGCCTCCACTTCTTCATGCCCGGCTTCGCCCCGCTGACGTCCCGCGGCTCGCAGCAGTACCGCGCCCTCACCGTCCCCGAGCTCACCCAGCAGGTCTTCGACGCCAAGAACATGATGGCTGCCTGCGACCCGCGCCACGGCCGCTACCTCACGGTGGCCGCCGTCTTCCGGGGCCGCATGTCCATGAAGGAGGTGGACGAGCAGATGCTGAACGTGCAGAACAAGAACAGCTCCTACTTCGTCGAGTGGATCCCCAACAACGTCAAGACGGCCGTCTGCGACATCCCGCCCCGCGGCCTCAAGATGGCCGTCACCTTCATCGGCAACAGCACGGCCATCCAGGAGCTCTTCAAGCGCATCTCGGAGCAGTTCACGGCCATGTTCCGGCGCAAGGCCTTCCTGCACTGGTACACGGGCGAGGGCATGGACGAGATGGAGTTCACCGAGGCCGAGAGCAACATGAACGACCTCGTCTCGGAGTACCAGCAGTACCAGGACGCCACCGCCGAGGAGGAGGAGGACTTCGGCGAAGAGGCTGAAGAGGAGACCTAAGGGGCGGCCTCTGGTCATCGTCCTCGGAGAGCCCTCGTCCTTCACTGCCACCGTCATCGTCAGCATCGTCCTCGGAGAGCCCTCGTCCTTCAGCGTCGTCCTCGGAGAGCCCTCGGCCTTCACCGTCAGCGTCCTCGTCCTTCAGCGTCGTCCTCGGAGAGCCCTCGGCCTTCACCGTTGTCACCGCAAAGCCCTCGGCCTTCGTCATCGTCATCGGAGAGCCCTCGGCCTTCGTCATCATCCTCGGAGACCTTCAGCCGTCAGCCTTTGTCATCGTCCTCGGCCATCAGGTGGTCCCCAGAGCCCTCGTCCTCCAAGACCCCCCCCCCCCCGCCCGGTCCTTCAGCGCGGTCACAGCCTTCATCCTTCACCGGCGTCATCGTCACCGGAGAGTCCTCGTCTTCGGGGCCTCCCCGTCCTCCGCCGTCTCATCACCAGAGCACTCCTCCCGCCCCCTGCGTTGTCACCGTCACCCGAAGGCCCACGTCACTGCAAAGCCTCCGTGTCCCCCTTGTCCCCGCGTCCCCCCTGCCGGGGGGTGACGGCACCACTAAATTATTGCAGCCCCCGGGCACCAATTTGCCCCGTTCTTTCCCCAAAACCACTGCCCTGGCTGCAGGGGGTTCCAGGATGGCCCTGTCCCCCGTGTCCCTGGCTGAGGGCTCTCCTGTCCCCTACGTGTCCCCTTCCCCCAAATCCATCCCATTTTGGTTTCATTTCTCCCTTTTTGAGCTTTTTTTTTTTTTTCATATTGAAAAGCCGCCCCCGGGCGAGGAATAAACCCGGGATGTAAAGCCACTGCCATGTCCCTTGTGTCACTTGGGGGGGGGGGGCGGGGGGGGGGTTGTCTCAGTGTCCCCATGTCCCCACTAAGGTCTTCCAGGTTCACTTTGGTGTCCCTGTGTCCCTTCTGAAAGCCCCCTGAAGGTCATTTCTGTCCCTGGGCGGGGGGGGGGGGGGTCTCCTGTGTCACATCTGTCCCTACAAGGGTCCCCCTGTCCCCACCACAGCTGCTTGAGGGTCTCCATTCCCCCCTCCCGAAGCCCCTCCTGTCCCCTTTGGGGCCACTTGTGTCCCTTCGGGGGTCTTCAAATCCTCCACCCCAAACCCCAAAAGACCCCAGCGCACCCCAAAATGGCTGCAGGGTGCGGACGCGATAGCTTTAATGACACGGGGACAGCCATGGGGACACACAGGGGGACGCGTCCCCCACCCCAGGGACCCCGCTGGAAGGGGTGGGAGGGACGCAACGTGGCACTGGGGGGGTTGGTGGCACTTCAGGGCCACGGTCGCGCCATGGGGCGGAGGCTCCATGGGGACGTGGTGGCACTTGGGTGACACAAGGGCTCCGTGGGGGTGGTGGCACCACGGGAACACGGTGGGGACGTGGTGGCACCATGGGGCGGTGGCACTGTGGGGACGCAGAGGCTCCAGAGGGTGGTGGCACCTTGGGGACACCCTGGGGGACAGGGTGCCACCGGGGCTCGGTGGCACCTTGGGGACACGGTGGCACCGGCTCAGGCCACGCAGTCTGACTTCTTCTGGGCGGCCTGCAGAGGAGAGAGCGGGGACGGGTGAGGAGGGGACCCCGGGGGTCCCCCCAACCCCCCCGGTGTCACCCGCAGGGCCCCCCCCCCCCCCCCCCCCACGGACCTGGGTGACGCTGACGCCCGTCAGGGCCTCGACGGCGGCGGGCAGGCGGGTGACGACGTCCAGGATCTCCCCGGGGAGCCGCGCCACCCCGATGTCCCCGGAGCTCCCGGCCACCAGCGTCACCCGGCGCGTCCCCAGCAGCGGCTGCGCCACCGCCTCCGCCACCTGGCCCGAAATGGCTGCGTTTCAGCCCGAAACCTGCGGGCGGCACCGTGCCCCCTTCCCCACAAATCCCTCTGTCCCAAATCTCACCCGTTTCAGCCCCAAACCCGCGTAGGTCGCCCCGCCCCAAAAATCCCCCCACCTGCTCGGTGGTTTCTGTCACTTTACCCAAATTCCTCTTATTTCACCCCAAATTCACTACGGCAATCCCAAGTCCCTCCCTGGCCACTCACCAACTGACCGCTGCCCTAAATCCCTTGGGTTTCACCCCAAAAACCCACCACAGACATCCACGAATCCCCCTGCCCGCTTGCCTGTCCCCAAATCACCGTATCTCACCCCAAATTTGCCCCTTTGTACCCCAAGTTCCTCCCTGGTTGCCCCCGCACCTGAAGGGGGGGGGGGGGCCCAAAAGTGCCCCCATGAGGACCCCAAATTCCTGCTGGGCCCCCTCAAATCACCCCCACCCAATAGGAGAGGCCCCGAATCCATTGGGGGGACCCAAAATACCCTGTGGAGCCCCCCAAATACCCCCATGGGGACTCCAAATCCCCCCCCCCCGGACCCCCCCAAACCACCCCCACCCCATAGAACAGACCCCAAATCCTCAAAATCCACTGGGGGGAACCCCCGGAGCCCCCATACAACCCCCCAAATACCCCATGTACACCCCTGAGATTCCCCCTTAACACCCCCAAACGCCCCCTTGAGACCCCAAACACCTCATGGGGTCCCCAAATTCACCCCAGGATCCCCAAACCGATCTCTCCCCGTAGCAGAGACCCCAAATCCTCAAAATCCATTGGAGGGAACCCCAAACCCCCCCTACAACCCCCAATACCCCAAGTGTACCCCTGAGACACCCCCTTAAGACCCCCAAACACTCCCTTGAGACCCCAAACATCTCGAGGGGTCCCCAAATCCCACCCAGGACCCCACAAACCACCCCCACCCCATAGGAGAGACCCCAAATCCTCAAAATCCATTGGGGGAGACCCCAAAATCCCTTATACAACACTTCAAAAACCCAGGGTTCACCCCAAGACACCCCCTTAAGACCCCAAAACATCTTCTTGAGAACCCAAACACCTCATGGCGATCCCAGTTCCCCTCCAGGACCTCCCAAACTGACCCCTCCCCATAGAAGAGACCCCAAATCCTCAAAATCCACTGGGGGGAAACCCCAAAACCCCCCATACAACCCCCAAATATCCCATGCGTACCCCTGAGACTCCCCCTTGAGACCCCAAAACACCTCAAGGGGTCCCTAAATCCCCCCCGGGACCCCAGAAACCACCCCCACCCCATAGGAGAAACCCCAAATCCTCAAAATCCATTGGGGGAGACCCCCCGACCCCCCCCCCACACAACCCCCCCAAAAACCCGATGTTCGCCCCCAAACAACCCCTTGAGACCCCCCCTGAATGCCTCACGGGGACCCCAAATCCCCCCCCCCCCCCGAGGACCCCCCCACCCCATCCCCCCCCACCCCGTAGCGGAGACCCCAAACCCCTGGGGACCCTCGCACCTGGGGCAGCCGCTGCAGCACCATGTCGACCACGGCGGCCTCGCGGAACTGCCCGAAGGCCTCGGCTTTCGCCTCCGTCTGCGCCGCCTCCGCCCGCGCCCGGGCGGCCACCGCCGCCGCCCGCGCCGCCCCCGTCACCTGCGTGGGACGTCCGCGTCCCCTGGGGGCTCTGGGGACACCCCCGGGGGCTGGGGACCCCCCACTTTGTGTCCCCCCCCCCCCCAAAAACCCGGCCCCGTCCTTCGGGGTCCTCGACTCACCCGCATGGCCTCCGCCTCCGCCTCCGCCTGCATCATCACCTGCAACCTGCGGAGGGGCGGGGCTTGGAGGGGGCGGAGCCTCGCGAGGGGCGGGGCTTATCGAGGGGGCGGGGTTTATAAGGGGGGTGTGGCCTCGTGGAGGGGGTGGAGCTTGGCGAGGCGGAGGAGTTCAAGGGGGTGCCCGGATTGGTCGCCGGCATAGGGGTGGTGGAAAGGGGCGTGGCTTGGGGGAGATGGGCGTGGCTTGGGGAGATGGGCGGGACTTGGGGAGATGGGCGGGGTTGAGGAAGAGGGCGGGGCTCTCTTTTAAAAGGGCACCACCTCCCTTAAAAGAGGCACGGTGGAGGGGACCACCACCCTTTTTAAAGGCACAGGGACTCTCTTGGACAGGGCGGGGCTTCACCCAGGGTGGGGCAGCTCGCACAGAGGGGTGTGGCCTGTGGAAGGGGCGGGGCTTCGTTTTAAAGGGGGCAACGCCTCCCTTAAAAGGGTCACGGCCCCACTATAAGAGGACCCACCACAAAAAAAGGCAAAACTCGACTTTTTGAGTTTTTCGAGGCATGCCGAGTGACAAAACTACTTTTAAGAGGGCATGGCTTTGCCACGCTGTTGGGGCCCACCAGATAGGCTTGATATTTAAAGGGGAAAAGCTTTAAAAAAGGCATGGTTCGCACCCTGGTTGTGGGGCCCCCCATATGGGGGTATGGCCTGCAGGGGAAGGGGAAGGGGAAGGGGAAGGGGAAGGGGAAGGGGAAGGGCTCACCGCTCAGCCTCGGCCAGCCGCTCCAGGCGATACCGCTCGGCCTCGGCGGGTTTGCGCACGGTGGCCTCCAGCTCGCGCTCGCGGCGGCCAATCTCGTGCTCCTGCAGCTGCGCCTGCTGTGCCCGCTCCACCACCAGCACCTGCGCCCGCTGCTCCTCGATCTGCTGCTTCGTCCTCGCCACCTGCGCCCCCGCAGCACACATCAGCCCTGCGCCAGAACCCGGGGGGGGGGGGGGGGGGGGGGGTGGCCCTGGGCATCCTAGGGACTGCAGGGATCCCTGGGAACCCCGGATAGGGGGGACCCTGGGGGCTGCAGGTGCCCAAGGGGGATCCAGGTGTCCCTGGGGGGGTCCCAGGTGTCCTGGGGGGTCCCAAACATCCCAGCTGAGGGAGCCAGGTGTGTGTGGGGGGGGTCCCAGGTGTCGTGGGGGGGCAAGAAACTGGGAGGACCAAGGTGCCCAGGGGGATCCCAGGTGCCCAGGAGGGACCCAGGTGTCCTGGGGGTGTCCCAAGTGTCCTGGGGGGGGTCCCAAACATCCCGGACAGGGGACCCAGCGTACCTGCAGCTGGTAGGCCAGGTCGGCCTGGGCCTTGCGGGCGTTGACGGCGGCGTCGCACAGCGCCTGCTGCACCTGGAAATCCCGCTGGGCCTGCGCCATCGCCGTCTCGCTCAGCAGCTGCGCCGACACCTGCTCCTGGCGTGCCCGCGCCTCCTGCAGGGACACATGGGGACACGTGGGGACACCGGGTGGATGATGGGGGGCATGCTGCACGACGGAGGGGGAGCGTGGGGATGTTGTGTGCGGAGACGGGGATGCTGGGGGATAAGGGGGGGACGTGGGGACACTCTGGGATTGGAGGGGGGATGGGGACACTGCAGGGTAGGGGGGACACCGGGGGACAAATGGACATGGAGACAGCAGAGGACTCCAAAGGATATGGGGGAATGCCAGGAAAATGGGGTGGGGACGTCACAGGGGCACCTCGGAGACAACCTGGTGACCTTAGGGGCACGGGGGGGACAGCAGGGGATGACACCAGCACGCTGTGAGGGGACACGGTGACCTCAGTGATGAAACAGGGGGACGTGGGCACATGCAGGGACATAATGGGGCAGTGGGGGACCTGGGGGGGGAGGACAAAGACGACAGACTCACGCGGATGCCGGCATCCCGCTTGGCCTCGGCCTCCCCTACGCGGGCATCACGCTGCACCTGCGCCGTGCGGCCCTTCCCCAGCGAGTGCAGGTAATCCTGGGGACAGGGGACACGGGGACACTGTCACAACCCCAATCCATGCTGGGACAGCATCCTCATCTCCATTCTGCTGTCCCCATCCTTCGCCCGATGTCCCCACCCGTGTGTCAGTGTCCCCATGCCCACAAGGTACAACAAGGTCCGTCTGTCCTAATGTCTCTCTTCCCATGTCCCCATGCTCCCATATCACCATGTCCCTGCAGTATCCTCCACGCCACCGACCACGCTGATGCTTGTCCCCATGTCGCCCTGCATCCCCGTGTCCCCGATGCCACCCGGTTGCCGCAGGATGTCCTTCAGGGCACAGCTAACTACAGCACCGCCCGTGTCCCCACTGTGTCCCCTCCTGTCCCCCCCGGTGCCACCTGGTCGTCGTGGATGTCCTTCAGGGTGTAGCTGACCACGCTGATCCCCATGTTGACCAGGTCGGATGAGGCCACGTTGAAAACCTGCTCCGAAAACTTCTGCCGGTCCTTGTAGATCTCCTGTAGGATACCAGGGGTGGGGCTTAGGATGGGTGGGGCCAGGGGGTGTGGTCTTGCAATGGGTGTGGCACCAGGAGGTGAGGGAGGGGCTTCAACAAAAGGGGTGGAGCCTATGTGGGTGGGGCACCCACTAGGGGGTGGGACCTTCCCATGGGTAGGGCTTCTTTGGGGTGGGGCTTATGGCAGGGGGTGGAGCTTGGACAAGAGGCGGGGCTTATGGTGAGGTGTGGCTTCTAAAAGGGCGTGGCTCTGGCAATAGGGGCGTGGCTTACCCAGGGGGGCATGGCTTTCCCCCCCCCTCCCCCCTCCTCACCTCCACGGTCATGTGGGCCATGATGGCGCGCTGGTGGCCCTCCAGGGTCTCCAGGGCGATCTGGGCGATCTCGCTCTCCGACTTGCCCAGGAACATCTGGCAGGCGGCCGCCAGCATCTCCTTGTTCTGCCCCTGGATCTTCACCTGCCCCCCGGGGAAGCCGCAGCGTCCCGCAGGTGTCCCCAGTGAATTATTCCCCCCGATAACGAAGCGTCTTGAAGAGGCTGCTGTCTTTATAGGCCCTCGGGTGGGCCGTGACAGCGCTCTTTTAAGAGAACAGCCCCTGCAAGTGGTCTTTCGCAGGTGGGGTCCACCACAAAACATCCTTTTTAAGACCATCGTTGCCCCTTCAAGAAACTCCACGGGTGGGCTAACGGCAGTGGTGCCCTTTTAAGTGGATATGCTCCTGAGGGTGGGGCCCACCTCAACAGGGCCGCTTTAAGGAGATGTTGCCCCCCCCCCCCCCCCCCCGCCCCAACCACTGCAGCATGACACTGCCCTTTTAAGAGACCCCCTCAGCAGCTCCAGGTGGGGCCCACTGCGGGACAGCCTTAAAAGGGGCTGCACCGGTGCCCCCTGGGGAGGGGTGGTGGCAGCTGCGGGGACACGGGTGGGGGGCGCGGGGGGCACGGGGGTACCTGGGCGATGCCAGTGACGGAGATGGGGACGCCGTGGCGGGTGTACACCTTCTCGCTGCGCACGTTGAGGGTCAGGGTGTTCAGGGAGATCCTGGGGAGGGGGAAGGGAGGGGACAGGTAACCCCCATGTCACCCCCTTGTCACCCCCTCGTCGCCCCATGCCACGCCCTTGTCCCCTCATGTCACCCCCTTGCCCCTCTATGCCACCCCCTCGTCCCCCCATGCCACCCCCTTGTCACCCCATGCCACCCCCTTGTCCCCTTATGCCCCCCCCATGCCACTCCCTCGTCCCATGCCCCCTCCTTGTCCCCCCACGCCATCCCCTTATCCCCTGATGCCACCCCCTTGTCCCCCCATGCCCCCCATATCCCCTCAGGCCACCCCCTTGTCCCTAGTCCTCCATACCCCCCTTGTCCCCCCATGCCCCCCAATCCCTCCCGTCACCCCACGTCCCTCCATGCCACCCCTCTGTCCCCTCACGCCACCCCCAGACCCCCCCTCGTGTCCCCCTCATGTCCCCCCCATGTCCCCTCCCTCACCGCTGGATCTGCTGCAGACACGGCACCACCAGCACCCGGCCTCCGGCCACCATCACGGGGGGGCTGCGGCAGAAACCTGCGGGACGAGGGGCACGGGGTAGGCCGGGAGCCCCGGGGGGGGGGGGGGGGGGGTCACCCCGGTGCGTGTCTGTGGGGCGGGGGGGGGGGGCCCGACTCACCCGACACCACCATGGCCTCGTTGGGGCCGCACGTGAAGAACATCCCGGCGGCGACACGGGGACGGGGATCGGGATCGGGATCGGGACCGGGACCGGGATCGGGATCGGGATCGGGATCGGGATCGGGACCGGGACCCCCCCCGCCGCCCTCCCGCAGCGGCTCGGCCCCACCCGCCACGGCCCCGGCAGCCCCCGCGGCACCGCCCGCCCGCAGCCGCCCCCTGGTGGCCCCGAGGGGGCGCGGAGGCGGCGAGGGCCCCGCGGGTGGCCCCTGGTGCCCAAAGTCCCCTCAGGTGTTCATTAGTCCCTAAAGTCCCCCCAGGTGGCCCCTGGTCCCCAAAGTCCCCTCAGGTGTTCATTAGTCCCCAAAGCCTCCTCAGGTAGCCCCTGGTGCCCAAAATCCCCTCAGGTGTTCATTAGTCCCTAAAGTCCCCTCAGGTAGCCCCTGGTCCCCAAAATCCCCTCAGGTGTTCATTAGTCCCCAAAGTCCCCTCAGGTGGCCCCTGGTGCCCAAAGTCCCCTCAGGTGTTCATTAGTCCCTAAAGTCCCCCCTGGTGGCCCTGGTGCCCAAAGTCCCCTCAGGTGTTCATTAGTCCCCAAAGTCCCCTCAGGTGTTCATTAGTCCCCAAAGCCTCCTCAGGTAGCCCCTGGTCCCCAAAATCCCCTCAGGTGTTCATTAGTCCCTAAAGTCCCCTCAGGTAGCCCCTGGTCCCCAAAATCCCCTCAGGTGTTCATTAGTCCCTAAAGTCCTCCCAGGTGGCCCCTGGTGCCCAAAGTCCCCTCAGGTGTTCATTAGTCCCTAAAGTCCTCCCAGGTGGCCCCTGGTGCCCAAAGTCCCCTCAGGTGTTCATTAGTCCCCAAAGCCTCCTCAGGTAGCCCCTGGTCCCCAAAATCCCCTCAGGTGTTCATCAGTCCCCAAAGTCACCTCAGATGTTCCTTGGTCCCCAAAGTCCCCTCAGGTGACCCCCGGTCCCCAAAGTGTCCTCAGGTAGCCCTTGGTCCCCAAAATCCCCTCAGGTGTTCCTTAGTCCCTAAAGTCCCCTCAGGTGGCCCCTGGTCCCCAAAATCCTCTCAGGCAGCTGCTCATCCTTAAAGTCAACTCAGGAGATCTATCGTTGGTCCTTAAAGTCCCCTCAGTTGGCATGTGGTCCCAAAGTCTCCTCAGATGATCCTTGGTCCCTAAAACTCCCTCAGGAGATGGTTGGTCCATAAAGTCCCCCCAGGTGTTCACTGGATTCCAAATCTCCATCAGGTGGCCCCTGGTCCCCAAAATCTCCTCAGATAAGCATTAAGAGCCAGTAATTACCAGCCTCAGCCCCACTTTTTTGCCTCCTAACATTATGGAGAAAATCATTCTGGGAGTCAGTGAAAAAGCCCGGAAAACAGCACAGTCGTTGGTCATGGCCAACGTGAGGGGAAAATCCAGTTTGAGGAACTTAATTTCCTTATTTTTCACCCACGTAGTTGACCAAGGGGAGCCAGCTGAGGTGATCTTTTGGGATTTTGGTAAAGATTTCGACATGGTTTCTGACCCTATCCGTCTGGACCAAATGTCTAGCATAGAACCAGACAAACGCTACAAGGAATTCACAATGCGATGGGTGAACAATTGGCTGAGGGGTCAGGCTCCGAGGGTTCTGGCAAATGAGGCAACATCAGGCTGGCGGCCAGTCACGAGTGGGGCTCTGCAGGGCTCCATTTTGGGGCCAGGTCTCTTCAGTGGTCCCATAAATGACCTGGATGCGGGACGGGAAGGAAACCTGGATGAATTTGTGGCTGACGCTGAACTGAGAGGAGCTGCTGACTCTGTAGGGGTGGAGAGGCCTTGCAGAGGGATCCCCTCTGTCCCCCCACGCGTGCCTCTATGCACGCTATAGGGAGAAATCCCACGACATGGCAGAGTTCGGGCACACGCCCTCAACCATCATGCCCGCCCCCCCGGCTTCACCATCGCCCTCCGCGCTTGCGCCGCTGCGCCAGCGCGCGCGGCTTAATATGCGCATGCGCAACCCCCCCCCCGCGAGCCCGAAAGGACGGGCACGGAGAGGGAAGAACGGGCGGAAGCGCGGAGCCCCGCTGCAGCTTTGCGCATGCGCAGCCGGAAGCCGGCGCCTGCCCCTGGATAAGAGGCGGGGAGGCCCCGTTCGAGCCCTTTTTTCCCCGCCGGAGCCGCGGCCGACGCCATGTGAGTGCGGCGGGGCCGGGGGGGGGGGGGCTGGGGGACTTTGGGGGGCCTCTGGGGCTGGGAATGGGGGGGGGGGTGGCTGTGGGGCAAGGGAGGGGGTGGCTGTGGGGCAGAGGAGGGGGGTGGCGGGGTCTGGGAGGGGGGTTTGGGGGTCCTCAGGCCCCGGGGAGGGGGTAAAATGGGGGAGGGGGCGGCTCGGGTCTGGGGGTGGTGGGGTCGCTGAGGGAGAAATTGTGGGGTCAGGCCTTGGGGAGGGTACTGGGGTACAGAAGGGGAGGGCTCAGGCTTTTTGGGAGCGTTGGGGTGGAAATTGGGGGGGGGGGGGTTTGTTCAGGACTTCAGGGGGGATTTGGGGATTCTCAGGCCTGGGGGGGGGGGGGAGGGGAGTAAATGGGGAGGCATCAGGCCTGGGGGGGCAGGGTAGTGGTGGGGTCAGTGAGGGAGAAATTGTGGGGTCAAGACTTGTGGGGGGGGGCACTGAGGTAGGAAAGGAGAGGGATTAGGCTTTGGGCAGGTGTTGAGGTGGGAATTGGCGGCGGGTGTCAGGCCTTTGGGGGGAGGCAATGAGGTGGGAAGGGGTTGGGTTTTGGGCAGAGTTGAGGTTAAAGGTGTGTGGGGTCAGGCTTTGGTTGAGGTCCCAAATAGAAATCGGGGGGCTAAGGCCTTGGGGTTGTCACTGATGGAGAAATGAGGGATGCTGAAGGCAGGGGGAGCTCTGAGGTAGGAATTTGGGGGGGTCCCTGAGTTAGAAATGGGGGGGGGGGGGGCAGGCCTTGTGGGGGCACTGAGGTGGGAGTTTGGGGGCTCTGGAGGCTGACCGCTTATGGGGGGCTCTCTAAGGTAAAAGGCTCTTGGGAGCTGCCTGCGTTAGGGGTGATTTGGAAGGGCGCTTCACCTCTTCAGGCTCAGCCATAGGTGCTCAATTCTGCGTTTAACGATCTGCACCCCCCAGTTATTCAACGACGGGGGGTAAAGGGGTGTGTCTGCGTTGCCCCCTTTTCGCTCCAATCCCTGTCCCCTTGGCAGAATGACCGACTGGGAGACGGCGCCCGCTGTCACCGAGACCCCCGACATCAAGCTCTTCGGCAAGTGGAGCACGGACGATGTGCAGATCAACGACATCTCCCTCCAGGTATTTCGGGGGGGGGGGGGGGCGGGGGTTACACCTTGGGGGCCCCCCCGTGGTGTGTCAGGAAGGCGTCTTGAGCCCCCCCCGCCTCCCCACCGCAGGACTACATCGCCGTCAAGGAGAAGTACGCCAAGTACCTGCCCCACAGCGCCGGGCGCTACGCGGCCAAGCGCTTCCGCAAGGCCCAGTGCCCCATCGTCGAGCGCCTCACCAACTCCATGATGATGCACGGCCGCAACAACGGCAAGAAGCTGATGACCGTGCGCATCGTCAAGCACGCCTTCGAGATCATCCACCTGCTCACCGGGGAGGTGCGGGGCTGCTGGGTTTTGGGCTGGGACGGGTTGTAGGGGCGCGGCGGCTGGTTTTTAGGGGCGCAGTGGCTAATTTTTACACCCCCCCCCAGAACCCCCTGCAAGTCCTGGTGAACGCCATCATCAACAGCGGCCCCCGCGAGGACTCGACCCGCATCGGCCGTGCCGGCACCGTGCGGAGACAGGCTGTGGATGTGTCCCCGCTGCGCCGCGTCAACCAGGTGCCCCCTTTTGCGGAAACCCTGAGCTGTGGGGACCCCCCCCCCCCTCCTTGTGCTTGCATTGTCACTGTGTCCCTGATGTCCCCCTTTTCCTCCCCTTCCCCCCCCCCTACCCCCGCAGGCCATCTGGCTGCTGTGCACGGGTGCCCGCGAGGCCGCTTTCCGCAACATCAAGACCATCGCGGAGTGCCTGGCCGACGAGCTCATCAACGCTGCCAAGGTGAGGGAAGGGACGGGGCTGTCACCAGGCGGTGGCAGGACGTCTTCGCTGTCCCGACATGTCGTGACTTCTCACGTTTTCCCCCTCCCCCCCCCGCCAGGGCTCTTCCAACTCGTACGCCATCAAGAAGAAGGACGAACTGGAGCGCGTGGCCAAGTCCAACCGTTAAAGAGCCGCCGTTGTCATGCCCGAAATAAAGTTGGCTTCTACTTTGTGCCCCTCTGCTCCTCCCTGTGCTGTGGGGATGGCGGGGGGGGGGTGCTGTTTGTGTTTTGGGGTTTTTTTGTCCTCTTCCACACACAAAAGGGGTGCCTGGGGGGGCTCCTTTTTGGGGCTGAACCCCAGCAGAGCATGGGGATGTCCCGTAAGGTCCCACGCGTCCCCTAGCCACCCAGCTGTCCCCAGCTCACCTTGGCACCTTGTAGCGTTGGGATTTCCTCATTCCTAGACATGATTTGGGGTGGGTGGCCGTGTCCCCTTGCCCCGAATTCCCTCTGTGCCCCCTTTTTCCCTTGTTCCACGCCAGGGGGTGGAGGAAACAGCGCTGAGGGAAGGCAGAAGACATAAAACCAGGACAGGGACGGGGGGTGACAGAGACAGCAGGCTTTCCCCTGAGGAAACCAGTCCCTTGGGGTGACAAAGTGGTGCGGGACAGCTGCCAAAATCCGCAGGTCGCACCCAAACCCAGGTGTGGTGCCAGCCGGGTCCTGCGGGGCCACCGTGGCTGTTTGGGACCGGTCCCCTGGTGGCAGGGTGACGCGGGAGGCGTGCCGCTGTCCCTTCTGGTCTGGCTGCACCTGAGCTGAGCGGGCGCGTGTTGTGTCCCCCCACGGGGGCTGGCACCCCTGGGGGCAGGTGAGGAGGGGCTGGGGGGGGGGGCGTTGGGTATTTTTGTGTTTTTTTGGGGACCTGTTGGCACCCCAAATTGAGTCTGGGGTATTTTTGGGGCGATGCCCTTCCTTGGGTATTTTTGGTCCCTGACCCTGTGTCCTCACGTCCTTATTGCCACCTTGTAACCCCCCTCCCCCCCCCGGCTGTTTCCCCCCCTCTCCAGGGACGTCGCTGCCATGCCGAGCCCCCCGGGAGACCCCGAGGGGCCCCCTCGGGACTGCGTCATCTGCTTCGCCCCCTACGACCGCCTCTTCAAGCTGCCCAAAGCGCTGGCCTGTGGCCACGTCTTCTGCCTCGAGTGCTTGGCCAGGGTCAGCATTGCAGCCCCCGCCGCCCCCTTGCTCTGCCCCGTCTGCCGACGCCCTACAGCCGTGCCCCCCCGCCGCGGGCCCCCCGCTTTGCCCACTTGCTCCGACCTCCTGCCCCCCGACCTCCCCGCCACCCCCGGTGGCTTCGTCCGCTTCGATCGCCCCAAGGGGCTCCTGCTCTACGCCCCCCATCCTGGCCAGGTGCCCACGGTGACCCTCAGCCTGGAGGTGGGGGGGTCCGAGCCTCCCCCAGCCCCTCCGGGGGGCCAGAGTGGGGTGCGGTGGCCCCTCTTCAAGGCGGTGGCCGTCGCCGTTGCCCTGATGGTGGCGGGGGGCTTGGTGCTCTGCGGGATCTTCCTCTTCTTCCTCCTGCCCGCGGCGTGCGAGGGGGGCAGCCCGGTGACAAACAGCACCTGGGGGCAGCCAGGGTGGCCCCCCTACTAACGGGGACCCCCCCCCCCCGTGGCGACATCAGCAGCCCCCTCCCCATTTTATGGGGCTGGGATGTCTTGGGGTGCCCCTCTTGGTGGGGAATGGGTTCCTTGCAGACCCCCCCCCCCAACTCATACCCTTGGCCAAATGTGGCTCTGGGTTTTTTTGGGGGGGACACCTCCAGATTTGGGGATGTGTGTGTGGGGGGGACAACACACCAGCCCCCTTTCCCCTTTATTAAATTTTTTTCCCCCAATACCGCGTCCTGACGCCTCTTCTGTAACGGCAGCGAGTGTGATCCCAAGGACACCTCCCCCCAAAAAACAAAGCCAGGACCTTTTGTTTGTAAGGGGTGGGGGGCAACCAGGAGCTGCAAATCACCAGTTTGGCTTAAAATGAGGAGGGGGATGCCCAAATCCGTGTCGTGTGGGGGGTGTTTTAGGGCCGGGAGGGTGGCAGGGTGCCCAATTTCCACCTCTCGCCGTGCCTGGCAGCGCCGCCAACTCCCCGGTCCCTATCGGAGCCGTCCCCAGCACGGCTGTGTGTATTTTGGGGGTGGGAGGGGTGAACCCGAACCAAAATAAAAGCAAAAAACAAATAAAAGGGGAGGAGAACCTCCATTTTGGGGGGGGGTGTCACGGTGCTAGCTGTCACCTTGAGGGTTTGTGCCCTGCGAGGGCGGTATCGGTTCTGGGATCAACCGCATCCCTCTGCTTTATCATCACCCCAAATCCCAAGGGGCAGAGGGCTTAGGGACATTTTGGGGAGGGTCTTGGGGGGGAGAGGGGGGCACATGGAGGTGTCGGGATATTTTAAGGCTCAGCAACACAATGGAGACCGTGAGAAGAACCAGGGTCCGGTTGTCCACTACAGTGCGACCATACACCCGAGGAACCAGACCCCGCCGTGCGCGACGTCCCACGGGACCGAGACCCCCCACAGTGCGTTGGGGGAGGGGGGTGCAGACCCCATTAGGAGGATGGGCATGGACCCCCCCACACACACACCTCCCCGTGCTCGTGCCATGACCTGCCACGCCGGTTGCTACAAGCGGAGGAAGTCGCACGCTATGCCTACGAGTAACTACGCTCAGTCGTAAGCTACAACCCGACGGAAAAAGTAGAGGGGAGGGAAGCCGCTGACTCCGCATCCCCCCGGGGAGGGGGGGCACGGTGCTGCCTCTCCCCACCTCGATTCCGGCCCTGGGTGGCGATGGGAGGGGGTCGGACGGACAGACAGACGCCTGCTGCCCCGCCAGCCTCGCCGGGAGGCTGCGTCATGCGTTGGCGGGGGAGGCTGGGGAGGAGGAGGAGGAGGAGGACGATGAGGCCGCTGGACCAGGAGGGGAGCAGGGGATGCTTGGAGGGGGAAAGCGCGGTGGTGTAACCCATTCTGCGCCCACCCCTCCCCTAATTAACGAACCGCACTCCCCCATAATTTTGCCTCCTGACCACTGCGGGGGCCGCAACTGCCCGGGGTTAAGACAAAAGGGAAAATGCCTTAAAAACAATAACAATTATAAGGCCAAGAGGCTCCGCCCTCCCTCCCCAGCCCCACCCTGCTTAGCCCCGCCCTGTTTGGCCCCACCCTTCTTAGCCCCACATCCCTGCTCTTAGCCTCGCCCCCCGGAGGGTCACTTGTAGAGGAGGTGGACCCGGCTGCCGTCGCAGTTGCCCCGTCCCAGTTTGTCGGCTTGCTCCGAGACCAGGCAGCGCACCAGGGGCAGGCTGGGCTGGTAGAAGGGCGCCGGGGCTGGGGCGGCCCCTAGCCCCGGGGCAAAATGGTTGTCGGCCTCCCGGGATGGGTTGGAGGAGCGGCGGCGGGAGCGGAGCTGCTGGCGGTCCTGGAGCTGCTGGCGGAGCTCAGACACCCGCTCCTCCTTCTGCAGGGGGGGAAAGGGGGGGGAGGGGGTCAGGACTTGGGAAACAGCCCCTGACCCTAAGGGATGGGGGGAGCACCCCAGGGGTGATGCACCTTGGGTGGGTGCAGCTGTAGGGTGGCAAAACCCCGATATAATACATTTAGGGGGTGTCCAACCTTTATGGGGTATCCAACCGTTATGGGGTATCCCCAACACCATGACATTTTTATGGGGTGTCCCACCTTTATGGGGCATTCAACCTCTATGGGGAGTCCCCAGCACCCCAATACTACAACATCTTTATGGGGTGTCCCACCTTTATGGGGTATTCAACCTTTATGGGGCATTCAACCTTTACAGGGAATCCCCAACACCCCAATGCTATGACATCTTTATGGAGTGTCCCATTTTTATGGGGCTTTCAACCTTTATGGGATGTCCCCAACACCCCAACGCTACAAAACCCCTAACGAGGTGACCCCAGCACCCCGACGCTACAACACCCGTGGGGTGCTGCACATCCCCCAATGCATTTTGGGGTGCACTCACCTCGGCGATGATCTTCTCCAGCTCCCGGTTCTCCTTCTCCAGCAGCCGGGACTTCTCTTCCTCGTTGTTGTTGGTGGATGAGCCCGTCTTCATCGTGTCCTGCTGCTCCGACTGCCACTCGCCCCGGGTGATGAGACGCCGCATCTGTGGGGCCCCTGACTTTCAGATCCTCACCCCAAAACCTAACACCCTCATCCTACGGCCAGAGGAGGAACCCCACAAGATGGCCGTCCCCTCTCTGTTGGTCTTTTGGAGGAAACCCCAGACCCCCCCAGTGCCCCCGTCCTTGCTGTCACCTTGGGCACAAAGAGGACGACCAAGGTGATGTAGGAGGAGAAGACGACAGCCAGTGAGGCAAAGGCGAAGGCTGCATCCTGCTGGCTGCTGAGGATCATGGTGACGGGCGCGGTGATGAGGCAGAGGACCTGCGGGTGATATTTTGGGGGTCACCCCGTGAGATATGGGGCGAAAGGACCCCCCCACGGCCCTTCTTCCCCAAGTTTACCGCCACATTGTAGATGGCCATGCCCACAGCACGGTGGTCGTTGATCTTCTCGGTGGACACACTCTTGGTCTCATACGCCAGAAAGATGCCCAGCAGCAGGAGCAGCCCCTTGAAGCCATAAAATATCCCTGGCCAGGGGGAATACAGGGTAAAGGGGGGGGGGGGTCACACATTGGTGGTCAAACAGGGAATGGAGGACCCCCCTACCTGCCCCCCACTGGGCCTCCTTTAGGACCTCTACAATGCTCTTGCGCCCCCAACCCTCCTTGTACCCCCAGTCTTGCTTGGAACCCCTTCCCCCTACCATCACCAAATTCCTGCCTGCCCCCCCCTCCCCAGACCTCTCCCTGACCCCCCCGTGCCCACCGAGCCATGTGTTCATCTTGGTGGAGCTGCAGTGCTCCAGCTGGGGCAGGATGGAGACGTCCGTGTCCGTCTTGGGCTCCTCCTTGGTGAACTCCTGGGGTGGCAAGGGCGGGAGGGGGCATATGGGTGGGGGAGCCTTTGCTGTGGGACCCCCTCCGCACCCCCCAGCAGCACCCCGATGCCATCGCCCCCCCCTCCAGTGCTGTGAACTTCCCTCCAGCAGTGTCCTGGTGCTGTGAGCATCCCCCCCACCACTGTGAGCATCCCCCCAACAATACCCCGCTGCTTTGAGCATCCACCCGCTGCTGTGAACACCCCCCCAGCAGTGCCCTCAGCACCCCCCCATCCCCCCACCTCAATGGTGCGGTGCAGGGGGTCTACAATCTGCCAGATGATCAGCGTCACCACGTCCAGCCCCACGAGCAGCCCCACAGTGGCATACAGCTTCCACGGCTCCAGGGTCTGCTTTGGGGGCACAGGGGCACATAGGGTCAGCATGGCACCACGGCAATCCCCCACCCCTCCTCTGGACCCCACTCACCTTCCGCTTCTCCTTCTTCTCCTCCTTCTTGGTGAAGACGGTGTGGACCCACCAGATCTTGGTGAACATGCTGCCGTAAGCCAGGCTGAACCCCAGCCCGAGCAGCCACAGCCGGGCCTGCGGAGGGTGTGCGGTGGCCCCATTGCCTGGCTGTGCTTAGACAGTGTCCTCCCCTTCCAGCTGTCCTCATCCCATGGTTGTATCCCTGGTTAACCCCCCTTCCAGCTGTCCCCATCCCACAGTTGTATCCCAACTATTCTCTCTCCAACTGTGCCCATCCCATGGTTCTACCCCTGGTTATTCCCCTTCCAGCTGTCCCCATCCTCTGGTTCTATCTCCAACCATTCCTCCTCCAGCTGTCCCCATTCCATCGCTGTACCCACAACCACTCCCCTTCCAGCTGTCCCCATCCCATGGTTCTATCTCCAACCATTCCCTCTCCAACTGACCCCATCCCATGGTTGTATCCCCGGTTATTCCCCTTCAAGCTGTCCCCATTCCATGGTTCTACCTCCAACAGTTCCTCTTCCAGCTGTCCCCATCCCACAGTTGTACCCAAAACTCCCCCCTCCAGCTGTCCCAATCCCATAACTGTACCCACAACCATTCCCCCTCCAGCTGTCCCCCTCCCCTGGCCATCCCCCTCCACCTGTCCCCGAGCCCCTACCTGGCAGACGAAGGGGAAGAGCCCCGGCCCAATGTGGTATCCATCCAGCCCCAGGGGGAAGACAGCAGCGAGTGCCAATGTGCAGCCCACGGCTGTCATGTTGTTCAGGTAGGGCTGGGAGTTCTGGATGTACCTGGAGGACACACACAATGGGGACACGGGGCGTCACCATCGTGCCGAACTGACCCCAACAGGACACGAGAAACTGAGGCATGAAGGGAGGTCAATGGATGCTGGGCACTGCGTGCTACAGCTTCAGCATCACCCGAAGCAACACGGGAAGATGAGATTTCCTACCAAGAGCAACCTCCCGTTGCCGTAGGAAGCACATGAGAGCACCCAAATGCTGGGAAAACGGTGACATTTGGGCTGATTCTCAGCCATCGGCCTCAGGGTAGGGGGTGTTACTGACCGGACGTGCCCGTTGTAGATGTTGAAGGCCAAGCAGATGATGGCCAAGAGGATGCCCAGCGAAGCCAGCACTGAGACGGAGATGAAGAGCTTCTGGGACAGGAACCGAAAGGTGGTGATGACCTTGGTGTAGTCAGCCGGTGGAGCACCTCCTGCAGAGCCCATGGCACAATTAGGGGGCACGGAGGGGCCCTTCCCCATGGCAGGAGCCCCATGGGTGCCCCCCCAAGCCCCCCACAGCCTCTCACCACCCCTCTCACCGATCCACTTGTCATTGTTGTACCAGGACAGGTTGTCCTTGGTGCTGTCGTAGTAGCCGATCTTCTTGTAGACACCCCCTGCAAGGGCAGTGGGGATGGGTCAGGCGGGAGGTGCAACGACCCCATTGGGATCATTGACGTTGGAAGGCACCCCTGGATCCACCTGGTCCACCCAGAGCTGGGTGCTCAGGACTATGTGCTGGTGGCTTTTGAAGATGAGGATGGAGACCCAACAACTTCTCTGGGGTGCCAGTGCTTGGTCACCTGCACCATGGCAGAGTGTTTCCTGATGTTCAGCTGGAGCATCCTGTCATCCTTCCTTGACTCTCTCCAGTGTGGCCAGGTCTCTCTTGTACTGGGGAGCCCAGAATTGGACCCAGTACCACAGGTGTGGCCGACCAGTACTGAGCAGACTGGAAGGATCACCTCCCTTGACCTGCTGACAATGCTTCGCCTACTGCAGTCCAGGACACCGTTACCCTTGCTTGCAGCAAGGGCGCATCACTGACTCCTGTTCCACTTGGTGTCCCTACCAGGTCCCAGGACATACTGATGACTGTCCTCCAGCTGGACTTGGTGCCACTAATCACCACCCTCTGGATGGTTCAGCCAGTTCCCAACCCACCTCACCATCTGCCCATCCATCAACAGCTTCTCTAGGATCCTATGACAGTGCTGAAAGCCTTCCTAAAGTCCACCTAGACAATGTCCATCGCTCTCCCTTCAACTACCAGACCAGCAGGAGGTGGTCAAGTTGGCCAAGCATGACATCCCCTTGTTGAATCCACGCTGACCGCTCCTGGTGACCTTCTTTGTCCTTTCCTGTCCCCCCTACCACCTGACCACCTCCCTCCATCACACGCATGAGCGGTTGCATGCTAAGGCTTCGTGTCCTGTTGGCCAAAAGGGTTGTTGTGGTGTTCAACTTGGGGCACCAGTTCGTTGTTGTATGCTATTTATTGTGCCAACAAGAGGGTTTGCTGCGTGCAACAGATGCAATGTTGCCTGCTACAAGCATCTCGTGATGAAGGGAACACATGGGACATGGTGACCGTGTTGCACACCTGCGCTCACTCACCTTGAAGCTGCTCGATGAGTGTCCAGGCCATGCGGGACCCACTGGCGTCAAAGACAACGTGGCCCTGTGGGACAAGCATCAGGACACGGACCTGTCAGGCAGCAGGACCGTGCACCCAGCGGGTGCTAGGAGGCAAAGTTTTCACCCATCTGGCACTTTTTGGGGGTGTTTCAGGGGACACCCTCAAAGGTTAAGCAGCTGGGGACATGGGACACCTTGGTGGGGAGAAGGTGGACAGGGTTGGGGGATGCTCTGGGGTGTAACGCACCGAGACACCCTCAAAAGCGGAGGAGTTGAGGGCCCGGTAGATCTCATCGGTGATGTTCTTGTTGTTGTAGTTGAAGTCCTCCAGGCGCAGCCCCTTCTTGACCAGCTCCGCTGACGTCTTGTTGAGGGCCAGCGCCAGTGCCCAGATGGCATCGTAGGCCAGCGGTGCCTCCTGGAAGCCGCCCGTCTCCTCTGGGTTCTTGCCCAGCCTCTTCTGCAGCTTCTCGATGAACTCCTGAGACGTCTGTGACAGGGACAAGGAGGTGGCCATGTGGCGGGTGCGATGGAGAAGACCCTTGCGGTCCAAGCTATCTGCCTGCCCTCCCCGTTGGGATGTGTCCCCCTCAGCCCCGTACCATGTTGGAGATACTGCGTGTGTTCTCGGGGTTGAGCATGACAATCTCGGTTGTGACGTGCCCCTCCACGGCCTCGGCCATCTCCGCCTCGGTGCAGTTGATGGCCGGGTCCTTGATGCGGAACCAGTTGTCGGCATACCAGCCGATGAGGAACCAGACGTACTTCTTGCCGTACAGCTTCTCCTTGTAGACCTGGGCAGGCCGCGGGGCAGCTGCTTTCATCCCGTCACCCTTTGCTCATCTAGCACCCTTCTTCCCACCTCGTTCATCCATCCAGACATCAGTCCATCCACACCCTCTCCATCCAACCAGACCTTTGTCCATCCTGACCTTTGTCCACCCATCCTGATGTTTGTCCATCCATACCTCTGCCCATCATTCCAGACCTCTGACCATCCACACCCCGTCCATCCATCCAGACCTTCGTCCACCCACTCTTCACCCTGTGCCTCCACTCAACCATCTCTCTTCCCACCATCCCACCTGCCCACCCACCCATTTGTCCACCCATCTGTCTGTCCGCCTGTCCTACCACACTCGCATCTCCCCACGCTTCCACCCATCCGTCCCACCACCACCTTTCTGCCCTCTCACCCATGCGCCCCACTGCCCTTTTCTCCATCCCCCCATCCATCACCCTACATCCACCCTCCTCCACTCCACGTGCTCTCCATCCTCCCTCACACCCCACTGGTGCCTGCCCCACTGGTGTCCCCCCCTTTCCACCCATGCACCTCTCACCTCGCAGAAGACCTTACGCGCCTCCGTCTCGTAGAAGAGCCCCACAATGATACGGGCATCCTGGCGCTGCAGGGAGACAACTCACCCTGGGGTGGGACTTCTGCTCCCGGGGCTTATGCCAACCCAACCCCACCCACCCTCATTTGCATAACTTTGCATAGGAAGGTGGAGGTGGCAGTTAAAACTCAGTGTTGCCCATCATGGACATGGTTCCTCACCCAGGTGGAGGAGATGCAGGTTCACATCCCCACCTTGACCTAGATGCTTCGGCATCCTGGGGTGGCTCTGCTCCCTTTTTGGGGCTCAGGGCATGGCTCCAGAAGCACCCCGGTGGTTTTGGGCACCGGAAGGAGGACTTTGGGGATGCAGGCAAGGTGGGCTCACCTTGAGGTTGCGCACAGGTGCGGCGGGGTCAGAGAAGAAGCTCTGGCGGAAGGTGATCTCCAGGCCGGCTTCCTTCACCCGCTGGTCCAGGTCATCAAGGGTCTGGCGGGGGGGCCGGCAGGGCGGGGAGCAGGCAGACAGGGGGCAGGCAGATGGGGTGGGGGGGGTCAGAAGGGAAAGAGAGTGCAGAGTGAGCCCGGGGAGGGAGGAGGGGCACCAAGCAAGGGATTGGGGTTGGGTTGGGTTGGGTCGGATCAGGTCAGGTCACGTTGAGTTGGGTCGAGTTCGGTCAGGTCAGGTTGAGTCCGGATGAGTTGGGTCGGGCCAAGTCAGGATGAGTTGGGTCAGGTCAAGTCGGGATGAGTTGGGTCAGGTCGGGTTGCGTTGAGTTGGATCGGGTCAGGTTGCGTCGAGTTGGATCGGGTCGGGTTGTGTTGGGTCAGGTCAGGTTGGGACGGGTTGAGTTGGGTCAAGTTGGGTCAGGTTGGGTTGAGTTGAGTTGGGTCAGGTCAGGTCAGGTCAGGTTGGGTTGAGTTGGGTCAGGTCAGGTTGGGTTGGGTTGGGTTGAGTTGGGTCAGGTCACAAACCATGGGGCTATCAGGATGGGGGCAAGCAGCAGTGCAGCAGATTTTGGGGATGTTGTGGAGGGCATGGCAGCAGGGTCGAAGCAGGTTTGAGGGGGGGTCTCCAGCATGCGTACCGAGGTGAAGACCTCCGTGGTCTGCTGGATGGTGGCGATCTTGGTCCAGCCCCACTTCTTGAAGAGCTGGACGCGCGTGGGGTTGTGCAGAGTGGCCGAGGGGTGGGTGCGGAAGAAAGTGGGGAAGCGCTGGCGGTTGGAGAGGGCAGGGGAGCTTGAGCCGTAGGAGAGCTGTGAGGGGAGGGGGGAGAGTAGAGGGGGGTCGTGAGACCCCCAAAAAGTCAAAAGCAACAAGCACACACGAAGCAACAACCAGAAGGCAACAAGCACACACACAACAACCTGAAAGCAACAAGCAGACATACAGCAACAACTGCAAATGGAAGAACAACCTGAAAGCTACAAGCACACACATAACAACTCGAAAGCAACCACAGGTGTAGCAACAACCCAAAAGCAACAAGCACATATACAAAAACAACCTGAAAGCAACAACTGTGCACACAGCAACACCCCAAAAGCAACAACCATGCACGTAAGAGCAACCTGACGGCAAGAAGCACACGCAGAGCAACAACCATGCACGTAGCAGCACTTGCACACATCCTTGGCATGCAGTGGCTCCAGCCGTGCATGCAATACAACAACGCGTTACTGCGGGCAATGCGACACACGTGCATGACCACTGCTGAGCACCAGTGCAACCATGCCACATCCGTCCCCAGCAGCATCGGGGAGATCAGCACCCTGTGCTTCCCCCTGTCAGGACCCCATGTTTCCCCCACCAGGACCGCCAGGTGTTGACCCCCCAGGACCCCAGGTGTGCCCCCCCCAAGGACCCTGGGTGTTGCCCCTCACCACAATCAGGTTCCACATGCGGGCGGCTTCGGCCACAAGTGTGGAGACGCTGCTGCAGCCGGGCATGAGGATGATCTTGATGGGATCATTGTAGAGCAACTCGTAGAGGTACTTGGTGGCCTGGCCTGGGTCACACTGTGGGGGGGGCACAAGGATCAAGCAGCTGCTGGACCGCCCCCCCCCCCTTCCTCACCACCTGTTTTCCCCATCCCAGTTCCCCCAGTTTAACCCATCCCATTGCCCCCATTCCCCTCCTGGTGGTGGGGTTGGATCCGCTTCCCCATAGACCCTACATAAAATGGAAGGGGGGAGGGGGGTCCAGGTTCCCAAGGGGGGGCCCCCTGATGCTCCGGCTCCGTCCCTAGGGGGGCTGTGAATAATTCAGGGCACGGAGGCGCTGTCGCCACGGCAACCCAGCGGCAGACCCAGCAGCATCCGCTGCCGTGGCAACCGGGCTGGACCAGCGGAGGGGGGGGGGGGGGGGTGAAGGGGGGGATGCAGGAAAAAGTGGGGGGGGGGATGGGGACAGAAAGGGGGAACAGGGGGGTGCAGGACAGACGGATAAGGGACAGATGGACGGCGATGGGGACATGAGAGGGACCCCCACTGCTTCCCCTTGCTATGGGGTAGGTTTATGCCCGTGACCCCCCCAGCACATCCAAGCCTCCCACCAGTGCCCCAAATACCCTGGCCTCATCCTAGCCCCCTGCCCAACCTTGCCTCGGTCCCTCTGCCCCTGCCCTGTATATCTGTGGTGTCATTGCCACCCTGCTCCATATATCTGCCCCCCCCCCCCCCATTTATCTGCCTCGTCCTTGTCACCCTGCCCTATATATTCTGTCCCACCTCGGTCACCCCCTCCCATGTCCCTGCCCTATAGCTCTGCCCCATCCTGGTCACCCTGCCCCATGTCCCTGCCCCATCCTGCTGTCCCTATAACCTGCCCTATAGCTTTGCCCCTATCCCTGCCACCCCCTGCTGTCCCCATTCCTGTCCCTCACCATGTCCCCTGTCCCCCCCACTGTCCCCATCCCCGTCCCTTTCCCCACTGCCCCTCACCATGTCCATATCCCCATCCCAACTGCCCCACCATGTCCTTTATCCCCCCACTGCCCCCCATCTCCACCGCCCCACATCCCTGTCCCTACCACCCCCAGCATGTCTTTTACCCTCCCTCTGCTCCCATTCCCACCATCCCCCGCTGCCCCCCATCCCCACCATCCCTCACCACTTCCCCATCCCTGTCCCCATCCCATTGCCCCTCACCCTGTCCCCATCCCTGTCCCCATCCCCATCACCCCTTACCATGTTCCCATTCCCACTCCCCCCCTCCCCATTGCCCCCACCATGTCCCCATCCCCACTGCCCCTCACCCCCTCCCCATCCCCACTGCCCCCAATCCCGATTGCCCCATCCCCAAAGCCCCATCCCCACCACCCCTCCCCACGTCCCCATCCCCCCCCCCAACCCCCCCATATCCCCCCACCCCCTGTACCCCCACCGCCCCCTCCCCACCTTGCTGTCGTGGTGGATGAGGCGCAGCTCGTAGTCGGGCAGGATGTCCCTCCGGCTGTTGACGTCCTCCAGCGCCATGCGGACGGCGGGCAGGCATGCTTGCCCCCCCGGCCACCCCCCGCTCATGGGGAAGAGCGCCCCGACGTGCACGGCCTTCTTGCCTGTCCCCCCCGGCGGGCGCGACACCAGCAGGGCGCTGAGCACCAGCAGCCAGCGCGGGGAGCCAGGGGGGGCCGCGGGGACGCTCGCCATGGCGGGTCAGGGCGAGGGGGGGGGGCAGGCTGGCCATGGCGGGGGGCACGGGGGGAGGCGGATGGCAGCGGCGGTGGGGGGGGGGATGGAGGCACCGGAGGAATGGCAAAGAGGGTTTTAGGGGGGGGAGAGTGGAGGGGTGGCAAGGGAAGAGGGGTGGAGAGGGGAAAGAAGGAAGGATGGAGAGGGGAGAAGGGTGCAGAGCAGAAAGGAGGGTGCAGAGCAGAGAAGGATGCAAAGCAGAAAAGAGGATGCAAAGCAGGAAAGGAGGATGCAAAGCAGGAAAGGAGGATGGATGCAAAGCAGAAAAGGAGGATGGATGCAAAGCAGGAAAGAATGCAAAGCAGAAAAGGAGGGTGCAAAGCAGGAAAGGAGGATGGATGCAAAGCAGAAAAGGAGGGTGCAAAGCCGAAAAGGAGGATGGATGCAAAGCTGAAAAGGACGCAAAGCAAAAAGGAGGATGGATGCAAAGCAGAAAAGGAGGATGCAAGGCAAAACGGAGGAGGCAAAGCAGAAAAAGAGGACGGATGCAAAGCAGAAAGGATACAAAACAGAAAGGAGGATGGATGCAAAGCTGAAAAGGGGGATGCCAAACAGAAAAACAGAAGGCTGGAGGGCAGGGGGATGAAAGGACGGGGGAGGACAGAGGGATGGAGGCTGGAGAGCGGCGAGGCAGACGGAGAGCGAGCGGAAGGACGGACGGACGGAGGGGCTGGGGGTGCCGGGGGCGGGGGGGGGGCTGGAGGGAAAAAAAAGGGACGGGGAGCGGAGAGGCAGAGGGACGGAGCCGGAGGGACGGAGGAAAGCGGGGATGGAGAATGCTGGGGGGGGGGGGGGGGGGGGCCGGGAGGCGGGGGCGGATGGGTGATGGAGGACGGGGAGGGAGGGAAATGAGGCGGAGGCTGGGGGGGCGCAGAGGGAGGCTGGGAGAAGGAGGAGGAGGCGGAGAGGGGCGGCTCCCGCCCCTTCGCCCCCCTTTGCAGAGTGGGGGGGGGGCTTCGGGGGGGTCCCATAGGGATGGGGGGGCTCCCAATGCGCCCCCCCCTCCCCGGATGAGGAGAGGGGTACGTGGGGGGAGAGGGGGCCCTGAGGATGTTGCCCCCCCACCCCACCCCCGGTGCCACGAACCCCTGGGGAGCTGTTGGGGGGCTGGGGTTGCCACCACCCAGGGCAGAGGGGACCCGGGGTTGGCGGGGGGGGGGCACACGGGGCCATACTCACCTGAGAGAGGGCGACGAACTGTGGGGGAGGGGGAACTGAGTCACAGAGAGACCTCCCCATGGGGACCAGGACTCCCCAGGGACATGAACCCCCACCCCAGAGACCCCCCAACCCCATGGGCACCCCATGGGGTCCTGAACCCCCACCACAGAGACCCCACAGGGACCTGAACCCCTACCGCAGAGACCGCCAAAGCCCAGGGGCACCCCATAAGGACCTGAATCCCCATCCCAAAGACCCTGTAGGGGCCTTATCCCGTAGTGTAGAGACCCCATAAAGACCCTAACCTCCATCCCAGAAAAACCCAACCCCACACGCACTCCATAGGGACCTGAACCCCCATCCCAGAGACCCCACAGGGGCCTGAACCCCTACTGCAGAGACCCCCCAACCCCACAGGCACCTGAACTCCCAACCCAGAGACCCCATATGGACCTGAGCCCCCCTCCCAGAGAACCTTAACCCCACAGGCACTCCACAGAGACCTGAACTCCCATCCCAGAGACCCCTCAAACCCCGTGAACACCCCACAGGGTCCTGAAACCCCATCCCAGAATCCCCACAGACACCTGAACCCCCACCCCAGAGATCCCCAAACCCCATGGACACTCACGTTCGCAGACGGGTTTTGGGGTGCTCCAACGCCCCAGCTTGGTGCAGTTGCTGCGGGCGCTGCCCAGCAGGCGGAACCCGGGGTTGCAGCTGTACTCGGTCCACGTCCCCTCCACCGGCACCCGCTCCATCGCCCGCGCCACTGCCTGCCCGTTCTCCAGGCTCAGGTGCATTTTGGGGCAAGTCCGCACTAAAACAGGGGCACAAAGCCTCAGCCCCGTGTCTTTTCCCCATAAAAACCCTGATTCTTTTTTTTTTCTTTGGGGGGTGGAGGCTCACGGCAGCGGCTGGGGTGTCCCATGGCGGTCCAGGTGCCGTTGCGCTGGCACTTGCGCACCTTGGGCCCCACGATCTCGCGGTCAGGGCGGCAGACGTACTCAATCTCATAGTCGAAGGGGAGGAAGCGGACGCTCTGGACCTCCTCCGGGGTCAGCCCCCGGTAGCGGATGCCCCCGTCCCGCGGCGGGTGGATGATCTCGCAGCCTGCGGCGGGGACGAGACGGAGGACGCGGCCGAGGAGGTGGCGGGGACGCGGCGGAGGAGGATGCGGCGGAGGAGGACGTGGTAGGGACGTGCTGGAGGACATGGTGGAGGACGCGGTGGGGATGTAGTGGGGGACATGGTGGAGGAGGACATGGTAGGGAAGTATTGGAGGACATGGTGGAGGATGTGGTAGAAGAGAACATGTTGGGGATGTAGTGGGGGACATGGTAGAGGAGGACGTGGTGAGGATGTGCTGGAGGACACGGTTGAAGAGGACATGGTAGGGATGTGCTGGAGCACGTGCTGGAGCACACGGTGGGGATGTAGTGGGGGACATGGTGGAGGACACAGTGGAGGAGGACATGGTAAGGATATTCTGGAGGACACGGTGGAGGACATGGTAGAGGAGGACATGGTAGAGGAGGACATGGTAGGGAAGTACTGGAGGACATGGTAGAGGACGTGGTAGAGGAGGACATGGTGGGGATATGATGGAGGACATGGTGGAGGATGTGGTGGAGGAAGACATGGTAGGGATGTAGTGGAGGACATGGTGGAGGACGTAGTGGGGTTGTGCTGGAGGACATGGGAAAAGAGGACATGGTAGGGAAGTACTGGAGAACATAGTGGAGGAGGACATGGTAGGGATGTAGTGGAGGACATGGTGGAGGATGTGGTAGGGACGTACTGGAGGACATGGTAGAGGACGCGGTGGGGATGTAGTGGGGGACATGGTGGAGGACATGGTAGAAGAGGACATGGTTGTGATGTGCTGGAGGATGCGGTGGAGGAGGACATGGTTGGGATATGGAGGAGGACAGGGTGGAGGACACGGCAGGGGACACAGCAAAGGAAGACATGGTCAGGATGTGGTGGAGGACGCGGTGGGGACGTGGAGGAGGACACATTGGAGGATGTGGTTGAAGACTCGGTGGGGTACACCATGGAGGTTACTGGGGACATTGTAGGGACACTGTGGAGGACGTGGTAGAGGACACGATGGGGATGTGGTGGAGGACGTGGTAGAGGACGTGGTGGAGGACACCATGGGCACGTGGTGGAGGACGTGGTGGGCACACCACGGGGATTGTTGGGAATACGGCGGGGACATGCTGGAGACGTGATGGAGGCAGTGGAGGATGCAGCGGTGGAGGACGCGGCAGAGGACACGTTGGCCTCCCACCTACCTTCAGTCAGGTTGACGCGTACAGCCGCCTGGCTGCGTGCCGCACTCAGTGCCAGCAGCACCAGCAGCACCTGCAGGGGCAGTGGCCCCACACTTAGGGGGCAAATATGGGGCCGGGGGGGGGGATATAGGGGGATATAGGGGGGTGCGTGGGGACACCGTGGGCATCCGTGTCCCCCACCTCCCCCCAGGTCGGCCGCTCAGGCCCCTTACCCTGCCGTGGGGCAGGATCCGTCCCATCCCCTCCATGCTGGCCGCCGGTGGGGACGTCACCGCTGCTGTCACCTGCGAGGACAGCCCCTATAGAGCCTGCCCCGCACATTCCGCAGCCCCTGTAGAGCACTCCCCCCCTGCCTTGAGACCCCTATGTAGGGTACATCCCCTATAGGGTAACATCCCCTATATAGGGTACATGCCCGATATAGGCTATGTCCCACCCGCCCTTCATCCCCTATAAATTATGCCCCACATGCCCTGCATCCCCTATATACAGTGCCACCCTATAGATTACACCTTGCATGCCCTGCATTCCCTATAAATTATGCCCCTCGTGCTCTACGACCCCTATATATTACATCCCCTCTACAGCATCCCCACATGCCCTGCATCCCTTATAGAGCACACCCCCTATAGAGCACACCCCCTATAGAGCACACCCCCTATAGAGCACACCCCACATGCCCTGCATCCCCTAGAGAGCACTCCCCATAAGCCTTTGTATCCCCTATATAAAGTACCTCAACTACAAATCACACCCTACATGCCCCGTGTCCCCTACAGGTTATACACCCTACAACAGAGCACGCCCCATGTGCCCTGCGTCCCCTACGCAGAGAGCATCCCCTATAGGGCACACCATGCCGCACGTGCCCGCAGACAAAACAGATCGTCCCCTATGGAGCACGCCCTGCCGCGCGCGTGCGCACGCACAAGCGCAGCGTCCCCTATAGAGCGCCGCCCCGGGGCACGCACGCGCCGAGCCCCTATAGAGCATGCCCTAGGGCTCTATAAGAGCTGCAGCCACACGCAGCATCCCCTATGGAGCGCCTACGGCACATGCAGGCTCTCCCCGACCTATAGGTACCCATACACGCGGCCCTATAGGTCCCCAAGGGCTGCTGGTGCACCCCACAAATCCTAGAGGTGCATGTGCAAAGTGCAAACTGCAGCCTGCCTGTGCATGGTGCAAGCTGCAGCCTCTTTGTACGTGGGAAGTGCAAGCTGCACCCCGTGTGCAAGTGCAAAGTGCAAACTGCACCCTGCTTATGTATGCAAAGTGCAAGCCGCACCCCACTTGCACGTGCAGAGTGCAAGGTGCACCCCCTTTGTACATGCAAAGTGCGAGGTGCACCCTGCTTGCACATGCAAAGTGCCAACTGCACCCCCTTTGTACATGCACGGTGCAAGCTGCACCCCACGTGCACATGCACTGTGCAAGCTGTACCCCACTTGCACATGCACTGTGCAAGCTGCACCCCTCTTGCACATGGAAAGTGCAAGCCGCACCCTGTGTGCACATACCCAGTGCAAGCTGCACCCCATTAATGCATGGTCAGTGCAAGCTACACTCCACTTGCACACGCAAGGTGCACACCACACCCTGTTTGCACACACACAGTGCACACCACACCCCGCTTGCACACGCACCCTGCACACCACACCCTGCTTGCACACACAGGCCATACCCCGCCTCCACGTGCACGCGCCTGTGCAAGCTGCACCCGCACCGGCTCCTCCCTGCGTGCAGCGCGGTGCAAGCCCCACCCGGGCAACCACCCCGCTTGCACGCCCGCTTTGCACGCCCGGCCTGCACAAAGGAGCCTGCCCTGAAGCTGGGGGTGTGATGCCTGGGGGCGGGGGGGGGGCTTCCCCTGAGCGTCCCGTCCCCCCCCAGCAGCACCGCTAGGCCCTGGGGTAATTAAGCCGGGCACTAATGAGGGCTGACGCTAACTAAGCCAGTTGCTTGGATACTGCTGAGCTCAGGCCCTGCAGGGCCCCCCCCCCCGGACCCTCGGTCACCCTCCCTTTATTGTCCCCCCCCCCACCCCCCAGGGTGGGGGGGGTCCTGGGATGGGGGGGGCTAAAATTGGGGGGGAGGTCTATGAATATGTCGGGGGTCCTGGATGGGGGGGCTGAATATGGGGGGGGGGCTGAAAATAGAAGGGGGGGGGTCTTCGAAAAAGGGGAGGGGGTCCTGAAAATGGGGGGGTCTGGAAAAGGGAGGGGGCTCTGGAAATGGGGGGGGTCTCTGAAATAAAGGGGGAGGGTCCCTGAAAACAAGGGGGGGGTCCCTGGATGTCGGGGGGGGGGGTCCCTGAAAAAGGGGGGCTCTTTAAAAATGGGGGGGGTGTCCCTGGATGGGGGGGGGGTTGGATGGGGGGGGCCGAATAAAGGGAAGGGGGTCCTGAAAATGGGGGGGGTCCTGGATATAGCGGGGGGGGGGCTTGGATATAGGGAGGGGGTCCCAGGCCTGGAGGGGGGTCAGAGGCCGCAGAATAGGGGAGAGTTTATTGGGCGGGGGGGGGGGGTGTCCCGGTTTGGGGGGGGGCACAGGAAGGGGGGGGGTTCCAAGCTGGATTGGAGGGGGGGCGGCACACAATGGGGTGCAAGGCTCCAGGAAGGCGGGGCAGGGGGGGATCCCAGCCTGGGGGTCTTCGCTTACAAAGGGTTTTTTTTTGATGGGGGGGGGAATTGGGGTGTGTGTAATGTGGGGAGCCCCCCCGCACCCCCCCTTTTTTACCCCCTCCCATGGCCTTACCTGGGTCGTCCGGGCTGGTGGAGCCGGAGCGGAGCCTGTGCAAGGTATGGGGGGGGGGGGGAGGCACGGAAATTTGGGGGGGGGGGGCGGGAGGTTTTTGGGGGGGTCGAGAGATTTGAGGAGGGGGTGGCGAAAATTTGGGGGGGGGGGGAATTGGGGAGGGGGATTTGGAGAGGGGGGGAATTTGGGGAGGGGGAATTTGGGGGGTTGGAATTTGGGGGGGGGAAATTTGGGTGGGGGGCGGAAATTTGGGGGATTTTGGAATTTGGGGGGGGGGGGGGGGCCTGAAATTGGAGGGGTGCAAATTTGGGGAGGGGGATGCGAATTTGGAGGGGGGGGGTAAATTGGGGGGGGGGGATTTAGGGGAGGGGAGCGGCAATTTGGGGAGGGTCCGGAGATTTTCTGGGTGGGGGCGGTCCGGAATCGCGGGGGGGGGGTCCGGGAGCTTGGCTCGAGGGGGGGGGGGGGTCACGGGGGGCCGGAGGAGCCCCCCCGGAGGCCGGGGCAGGAGCGGGGCTGCCGCGGCTCCCGGCGGCGCGGGGGCGGTGCCCGAGGGGGGCCCAGGTGGGCGGGGGCGGGCGGGGGGCGGAGCCTGCGGGGGGGCGGGGCCGGGGGGGACGAGGCTGGGGGGAGGACACCGGACCCCCCCCCCGCCCCCCCAAGCCCCCCCCCGGCAGCCGCAGCAGCGGCCGGAGGCGGAGCGGGGGGGGGCCGGGGGGCGTTTTGGGGGGGCTGCGTGGGGATGGGGGGCTTGTGGGGGGGGCTGCGTGTCCGTGGGGTTGGGGGGGGGGGGGCTGCGTGGGGTTGGGGGGGGTTTGGGGGGGCTGCGTGGGGTGTTGGGGGCTGCGTTTGGGGGCGTCCGAGGAGGGGGGGGGGGGGGGTTGGGGTTGGGGGTGTGCGTGGGGGGCGCTGGGTGTGCCCGTGGGGCCGTGGCACCGCGGGGCTGTGCGCGGTCACATGCGTGTGTCATGGCCACGTGTGTGTGGGGTCACGCGGGTGCGGGCGTGTGTCACGCGTTCCTTGCACACGCGCTGAGGTGCACGCACCCCACCTCCTTGCACAAGTCCTTGGCCCATGATTCCCTGCACACGCTCTCAGCGCCTTGCACACCTGCCCAGCTCCTTGCACATGTACTCAGCACCTTGCACACATGCCCTGCTCCTTGCATGCATGCTCAGCTCCTTGCACACATACCCACCTCCTTGCACACTCACCCAGCCCCTTGCACACATACTCAGGGCCTTGCAATCTCACCCAGCTCCTTGCACTCATATGCAGGGCCTCGCACACTCACCCAGCCCCTTGCACATGTACTCAGGGCCTAGCACACCCACCCAGCTCCTTGCACACCCACCCAGCTCCTTGCACACCCGCCCATCTCCTTGCGCATGTGCCCAGCTCCCAATCCCCACACATTCCCCCCCCCCCCCCACTGTCCCTGACACACGCGCTCATCCCCACTAATCTGGGGGGGGGGGGGGGGCGCATCCTGCCCATGGGATGATGCAGCCGGGCGGCTGAACCCTGCTGGCCCCACGCTTGGGGGGTTGCCCCACACCTGGGGGGGGGGGGGGGGGGCACCCACCTTCCCCCAGTCCTGGCCGTGGGTGCAGGATGCAGCCGGGTGCAGCCGCGGGGGGGCCGGTGCTGTTGGGCACCCATCCTGCTGGGTGCTGTGCAGGGTGCTCAGCTCCCATCCTGGGGCACCCCGCGCTCGGCTCCCATCCTGCTGGGGGGAATTCGGGACCCGCCCCCCCCCGCCCCCCCCCGATTCCCATTTTGGCCGGATATTCGGGGGATTTTTGAGCGCTCAGAAAAAGGGCTGTTTTCACCCCAAAGAGTGGGAGAGGAGAAGCGATTTCATCCCTCGGAGGGAAATAAAAATTTGGGGATAATTCACCTGCTTTTGGGGTGTTTCTTCCCTTCCTCACCCCCCCCCCCCCCCCCCCCCCGCAGCTCTGTTTCCATTTGGGGTAGAATTGCCTCAAAACCCAGGGTTTTGGTCAACCAGAAAGTACCAAAATTGGGACCCTGGGGCCGGAGGGTCACTCTTTGGGTTTTAATTTTAATTTTGGTTAATTTCCTTATTTCTTTATTTTCGGGGGGTTTCTGTTCATTTGTTTAATTTATATTTGATTTTTTTTTACACACTTTTAAATTTTTTATTTGGTAATTTCTTTATTATTATTTTTAAGTAATTTGTTTATTTTTATTTTTTTGTGGTTTTCTCTTTGCCTTTTAAATTTGTTATTTCTTTAATTTTGGGGGTTTCATTTTTTATTATTTTTTTAATTTGGGGGATTTAATTTTCATTTTTATTTTATTTTTATTATTTTATTTTATTTTATTTCATTTTATTTTTACATTTTGTTTTCATTTACTTTTTTTTAATTTTTATTTTTATTATATTTTTACATTTTGTTTTCGGTTTTTCATTTTTTTTGCTTTTTATTTTTATCTTCGTTTTTTTTCCATTTATATTTTTCATCTTTTAATATTTGGGGGAGTTATTTTTTGATTACTTTTATTATTTCTGAATTTTCTTCTTTTTATTTTTTTCTATGTTTCTAAAATTAAATTTAAAGAAAGAACCAATAATTTAATTTAATAATTTAATTTCCTTATTCCATTTCTCTCCCCCGCTGGGGGCGCGGAGCTCCGGCCCCCCCCGGCCCCGCCGCCTTGGTGCAGACCGGCCGCGCCTGCACGGCCGCGGGAAGGGGCCGGGAGAGCCCAACCGGGAGGCGCGGGGGGGGGGAGGGCCTGCGGCTCGGGGCTCCCTGCAGGTACCGGGTGGGGGGAGTCGGGGGGGCAATGAGGGTAATGGGGGGGCCCCGATGGACCCCATAAGTAATGAGGGGGCTGGGCAGTGCCCCATAGTTAATGCGGGGGGGTACCAAATAACCCCCCATAGGTAATGGGGGGGCTGGGCAGTGCCCCATAGTTAATGGGGGGGTCCCAAATAGGTCCCCATAGGTAATGGGTGGTTTGGGCAGTGCCCTGTTTTTATCTGGGGGGGTCTGGGCAAGATTTGGAAATAATGGGGGGGTCCAGGGTAGCTGCTGCTCGAATTTGGGGGGCACTTGGTAGTTCCCTGTTGGTAACTGGGGGGGGTCTGGGCAGTGTCCCCTAGTTAATGGGGGGGCTCCCCCCCCCAATCCAGGGGGAGTCTGGGAGCTGCTCAGGCAGGCTTGGTGATGGGTGACACCATGGGGGGGGGGGGGCATCAAGTGGGGGACACCAAGGGAGAGTGTCACCATAGGTTGGGTGACACCATGGGTTGGGTGACACCATGGGTTGGGTGACACCATGGATTGGATGACACCAAGGGGATAGGTGACATCATGGGTTGGGTGACACCATGCGTATGGGTGACACCAAGGGGTGGGTGACACCAAAGGAGAATGACACCATGGGTTGGGTGACACCAAGGGGAGGGTGACACCATGGGGAGGGTGACACCAAGGGGAGGGTGACACTGTGGGAATGGGTGATACCATGGTGTGGATTGGTCACCCAATCTTTTGCCGTGGAGGTCCAATCTTTTGCTTGTGGGGTCCCAATCCTTTGCCCGTGGAGGCCCAATCCTTTGTTTGTGGAGGCCCAATCCTTTATTTGTGGAGGTCCAGCCCTTTGCCTGTGGAGGTCCAGTGCTTTTCTTCTGGAGGTCCAATCCTTTGCCCATGGAGGCCCAATTCTTTGCTCATGCAGATTCAATCCTTTGCTCGTGGAGGTCCAATCCTCCATCCTGCTCTGCTCACACAAGTCAGGGTGATGGCTTTGTTTCTCCCAACAGGCACTCAGAGCACCCAAGCAGAGCACAACCAAGCGCCGGAGGAGGACTTGGAGACTGATACCCCAGAGTGGAGTCTGGTGAGGCAGGAGGCCGGTGCAGAGGATACCTGCAAAGCCACCAGCCAAGCAGAAGAAGCCAAGCAGAAGCCACATCGATGCTCTGAGTGCGGCAAGACCTTCTGCTGGAGAACCAGCCTGAGGTGACACCAGCGGAGCCACACCGGGGAACGACCCTACAAGCGCCTGGATTGCGGGAGGACCTTCGGCAACTTCTCTGACCTGGTCACCCCCCTCCACATCCACAAGGGAGAGTGGCTGTACAAGTGCTGTACTGTGGCGAGGAACAGGGGGTGTGCGCGGGGGGCGATGTGCCACGGATCGTGGGGTCATAGAATGGGGTGGGTTGGGAGGACCCTTAAAGATCACACCTTTCACATGATGAGGTTGCTCCGGGTGTGTCTCCCACCTTGGAGATGCTCCAGACCACCTGGATGTGGACATCCTGATGCTGGTTGAGCTGGGAGCAGGTGGAGGTGCCTTCCAACCCCAACCCTTGTGTGATTCTGTGCTCAATGCCCCGCCCAACCTTGAGCTCTTCCAGTGTTGAGGCCACCCATTGGCTTCCTTGGGCAACCTGTCACGGTGTCCTACCGCCAAGGGGGAGGAATTTTGGGGATGTGGTGCCCCCCCCTTGGTCTCCTGTGAGGCTGGTGACCTCAGGAGGGCAATTTGGAGATGTCTGGGGGACACTGATGCCCCTTGAAGGTGTTTCTTGGGGTAGAATGAGGGTTTTTGGGTCTTAAGTACAGATGTGGCCATGTAGGAGATTGCCCTAGGTGCCTTTGGTGGGAGGCAAGGGTCTTGCGTTGCCCGTGGGACCATCACACCCAAGACCCTCCCAGCATCTCCGTAGGGTCCGTGCAGAGAAGAATGAGTGTACGGAGGAAACGCTGCCTAGTAAACAGAAGCACTCTGTATTTTATTTTCTCTATAAAATAATGCTGAAAATAATTTTCCATCCAGCCTTTCAGATTCATGTACTGTTCACTTCTCAGCTTTACTCCAAGTCCTGCTTGACACTCTCACTTCCCTCCAACATCGCGTCCTCCTCTTTCCACTCAGCGCAGAAAACATCACTCTGTTTCGACCCAAATATTCACTTTCACGTGTTTTGCTGCAGAATTTTTCTCCTGGCGGCCCCGTGCTGATGTGGGTTTGGTTTGTGAGTGCTGATAACGTGGGGATGGCTCAGCTATTGCCCGATGGTGTTTGCACAATGTCATTAAATGAGAGAGGATGGGGTCTAGGGGGTCTTTCCCTTCTCCCCAGTGACCACCTCGATCCAAACCCTTCCCAATTCTGAACTCTAAATGCTGGAGACAAAACTTGCTGGAGGATTCCCTTAAATCCCAAACACGTCTCCCGAGCTGTTTGATTATGGCAGTTCTGTTTATTCCACGTTCAGCTCCATGCAAGAAATTTGGAGCATCCCTCCGTTACAAAGATCCCACTTCCCCCACCCCCCAAAAAAAAAAAAAAAAAAAAAAAAAAGCGCCGCGGAGGTCGGTTTTCCCCCTTTCTTAACCCAAAAGCGAGAAAGCGCTGTTGGGATGCTCACCCAAGGGATGCTCCCCAGGAATCTTTGTGCGTGGGATAAAGCAAAGCGGGGAGGATGCCTTGGCCCCCTCTGTACCCTCCCCCCCGTGCCCGCAGTGCTGCTCGGGGCCGGTTGCAGCCCGGTTGCTGCTGCGGGGGCACAGGAAGGGGCTGGGACAAGGGCGAGCGGCGGCGGACGACGGGGACCGGTGAGGGGGTGATGGAGACTGGGGGGAGCCCCCATCTCTGGGGACAAGCAGAGGGGCTGCCCCCCTCCACCCCAAACCCATTTTGCACCCTTTTACCCCTTTTTCCCCTCCTTTGCCCCCTTTTCCCTTCTTCCGCCCCCCTTGTCCCTTCCTTTGCCCCCTTTTCCCTCCGTTTTTTCCTTTTTCCCTCTTTTCCCACCCTTTTCCCTCCTTTTCCCCTCTTTTTCTCCCTTTCCTCCCTTTTTCCCCTCCTTTTCCTTCCCTTTTCCACCCTTACCTTCCCTTTCCCTCTTTTTCTCTCCTTTTCCCCTTTCCCCCCTTTCCCTCTGTATTTTTTTGCCCTTTTCCCTACCTTTTCCCCCCTTTCTTCTGCTTTTCCCCTTCCTTTTACATTTTTTCCTCTTTCTCCCCTTCCCCTCCTTTTCCCCTTTTACCCCTTTTCCCTCACTTTCCTCTCCTTTTTTTACCCAATTTCCCCCCATTTTTCCTCCTTTTCCCCTCCTTGTTCCCCCCTTTTCCTTCCCTTTTCCTCTCTTCTCCCCCCTTTCACCCCTCTTTCCTTCCCTTTCCCTTCCCTTTCCCTTTTCCCTTTCCCTTCCCTTTCCCCCTTCCCCTCCTTTTCCTCCTTTTCCTTCCCTTTTCCCATCCTATTCACCATTTCCCCTCCTCTCTCCCTTCCTTTTCCTCCTTTCCTCCCCTTCCCCCCTATTTTTCTCCCTTGCCCCCCCCATTTTCCTCCTTTTTCCCCCCTTTCCCCCCTTTCTCCCTTTTGTCAGTGGATGCTGATGTCCCAAATCAAGCAGCAAATGTGGGGCTGAGCCCCAGGAGTTTTTTTTTTTATTTTATTTGGGGGGGGGGGGAGGGAAGGGGAGAGCCCATGCAGGAGCAACACCAGGTGGTGGAGCAGGGCTTCAGGTCCAGGTTTGGGGCAGCCCCTCCACCCCACACCTTCTCCATGTGGAGCTGGATGGCCAAGCCCTCCTATGGGATTTCCACAGAATCACAGAATTTTAGGTCGGAAAAAACCTCTAAGATCATCAAATCCAACTTTTTAGCGGGCGCGGCTGCAGGCAGGGTTCTCATCCCCACAGCTATGGGGAGGACGAGCAAGAAGGGAAAGGGAAATCCCAAAGACTAGGTAGAACAAGAAATGGCAGAGGATAAGGATGAGGACGAGGATGAGGATGAGGACGAGGATAAGGAGCCAACACAAGTCCCATCTTAGTGACCTCGTTGGGCATTTTGGGGCCAGAAAGACTGATTTCAGTGATGTTCTCCTCGTCTTGGCTTCAGGCTGAGGTTAAACCTCATGGGTGCTGTTAATTTGTGAAATCTCAAGCATTTGGGGGATTTTCTTCTTGCTCCCCGGCAGAAGTCAGGTTTTGTACCTTCTGTAGTGAGCAAAGAGGGGAACATTATTTCTTTGTCTTTTTCCTCTTTTTTTTTTTCCCTCTTTCTCTTATTTTTGCCTCGACTGCCTTATGTATTCTTATATTTAATAAAATCCTGATGAGTTTCCTTGCGAGTTACCCACTCTGGCCCCTCCAGGGAAGGGGAGGAGATGCAGCCTGTGGGTCAAGGAATTGCTTTATCCCACCCGTGCACCCCATGCTGGTGTGCAACCCAAGCCCATCTCTGGGTAAAACATCCAAGAACAAGTCAAACGGCTTTAGAAACCACGATGCCAAATAATTCCCAACTCGAAACCAGCCTTACCCCATGCTCTGGCTATCCTAAAGAACATCTCCATGAGAGCAAATCTCTGTCAGTACCAGCATTTCCTCACCTGCAAACCCAGGGGGATTTCTTCTCCTGTTTCATCCCAATAAACTGAACTCAAGGTTTAATTTCCACAAGCCCAACCACATTTTGGCTTCTCCAATTGAGGCCTCCTGTTATTTTGCTTTTGGTTTCATGGAATTTGGTATCACCCCTCCCTTACCCTGACATCCCTTGTGAGCCTCTTTTAAAAGCAAAATATCATGAAATCCAGCCTGAACAGCAAATTCAATTTGCAGACACCAATGCAAACCCTGCGTGAGATGCAAGCTGTACCTTAAATTCATTTCTTTACCAAAATTTTCAGGAAGCCCCGATGGGGGCTGCACACCGAAGGATTCTCCCCCCTGGAGCTGCTCTCCCGCCTGTCTTTGTGCATGGGATAAAGCAAAGCAGGGAGGATGCCCAGCCCCCCCGCAGCCCCCTCATGACCGCAGCCCCTTCTGCAGCACTGCTCGGGGCCAGTTGCAGCCCGGTTGGGTGTGCAGAGACACAGGAAGGGGTTGGGACAAGGGCGAGCGGAGGCTGCAGCGGGGGAGGGTGGAGAGCTGGGGGGAGGGGGTCTGGGGGTGTAAAGCAGGGGGGTGGTGGAACAGGATTGGGGTCCTCCAGGACTCCCCAACCCCCCATCCCATTGCGAGCGGGTTGGTTTCACGCATCCCCCCTCCGCCACGCGTTTGCATCATGAACCGCGTGTCGGGGCTGGTGCAGAGCGAAGCACACCTTGCAGGTGGGTTGAGCCCCCCCCCCCTTTAAAAAAAATAAAAAATAAGGGGGTGGAGGGGTGAGGACGGAGGGGATGGGGTGGGGGAAGCTGTGGCGCGGCAGGCTTGGGGAGGGATTCGGCGAGCACCTGGAAGGATGTGTGCCGCGGGAGCGGGCACGGCTGCGTCAAGATCTTCTCTCTGTTGCCGCAGGGATGGGGAGGATGAGCAAGAAGGAAAATGGGAAGGCGAGGCACACAGTGCACGTGCAGGTGGGGGAAGACATCGTGGTGATAGAAGATGATGCGGAGGAGCTGGGGCACGGCGAAGGCTCAGAAAGCTGGGAAGGACATGAAGCCAGGCAGGGGTTGCAAGAAGGTGAGCAGGGAAGCATGGGTGGCGAAAGAAAGCCACGGGTGAAAGCCAAACGCAGGAAGGGAGCATATAAATGCAACGAGTGCGGGACGACGTTCAACTGGAGGCATAACTTGGTCCGTCACCAGCGCCTGCACACAGGCGAGCGGCCCTACAAGTGCTCCGAGTGTGGGAAGGGCTTCAACGACAGCTCCCCGCTGCTCATCCACGAGATGCTCCACCGGGGAGAGAAGCCCTACAAGTGCCTGAGCTGTGGGAAGAAATTCATCCAGAGCTCCCACCTCATTGCCCACCAGTCCGTGCACACTGAAGAGAAGCCCTATGTGTGCCCCGACTGCGGGAAGCGCTTCGCCCGCCACCAATACCTCATCATGCACCGCCGTGTCCACACGGGCGAGAGGCCCTACGAGTGCCAGGACTGCGGGAAGAGCTTCCGCAAGAGCTCCGACCTCGTCCGCCACAAGACGGTGCACACGGGTGAGAAACCCTACAAGTGCCCCGTGTGTGGGAAGGGTTTCACCCAGAACTTCCGCTGTAACGCGCATAAAAAGGTCCATCTTGTGGAGAAGGTTGACCATCAGGATTCTCCATTGCAGGACACCCAGCAGAGCAGCTCTGAGACCATGGCCTCACCAGGTAACCACCCTTTACTCAAAATCGATGTTTTCTCCTCCAAATTTCTCCCTTCCCTGGATAAGCCTTTCCTGCATCCTGGTCATGAATTGTGGGAAGAGGGAGAATGAAGCCACGCACAGAAAATGGCTCCCATACTGTTATCCTAAGGTCCCGCACGTACCCATGAGCAAAGCTCCATTCCCCATAGTGGGTCTATCCTTGAGAACCTCTGTGGGTTGAGCTGGGGCTGTGCATGAGGTGGGAAGGTGAATGGGGTGGGAATTTCAATGGGATGAGAAGATCAATGGCATGGGTAGGTGCATGGGGTGGGAAGGTGAATGTGATGGTAAGGTCAATGGGATGGGAAAGTCAATGGGATGGGAAGGTCAGTGGGATGGGAAGGTGAATGGGATGGGAAGGTCAGTGGGATGGGAAGGTCAATGGAGGGGGAAGGTCAATGGGATGGGAAGGTCAATGGGGTGGGTAAGTTCAATGGGATGGGAAGGTTAATGGAATGTGAAGGTCAATGGGATGTGGAGACTCTTGATTTTCTGTGGGCCAACTCCCATCTCATCCCTGTTCTCCACCAACAGGTGCTGGTGGTCACAAAGAGGAGAAACCCCAACCAGTTGACTCCCAGCAGGCAGAAGCAAATGGCCCCAGCGTGAGGACGGAGGAAGGGGCTGTGTGCCAGGATCCCAAGCAGGATGAGGCCCTAAAAGAGCAGGCAGAAGTGGAGCCATGCCCTGGGCAAGGGCAGGAGGAGCTGGATGCTCCTGAAGGCACTTTGGAGGATCCCAAGGAGTCAGGCGTCCATCCAAGTATCCGTGTTGAAGGGCGGACGTACGAGTGTACCAACTGCAGGAAAACCTTCCACTGTAGCAACAGCCCTGAGCCAACACCAGCAGCTGCACGCGGTGGAGCAGCCCCACAAGTGTCCTGAGTGTGGGAAAAGCTTTGATGACAGCTCCGACCTTGCTTCCCACCAGCTGGAGAAGTGCTGCAAGTGTCCCGACAGCGGGATAAAACTCGGTGACAGCACCAAGCTCCAAAAGCAGAGCTTGGTGCACAAACCTGAGAAATTCTATCTCTGCTCTGACTGTGGGAAGTGCTTCAGTCGCCGTTCCAACCTCAACCAGCACAAGAAGCTCCACACCGGGGAGAGACCCCACAAATGCCCCGAGTGCGGGCTGAGCTTCACCAACACCTCACACCTTATCGTTCACTATCGGATCCACACCGGGGAGAGACCCTACAGGTGCCATGAGTGTGGGAAGGGCTTCACCATGAGCACCAAATGCCTGAAGCATGAGAGGACCCACACGGGAGAAACTCCCTACAGGTGCTCCAAGTGTGGGAATTGCTACAGGACCAAGATCTCCCTGATGTCCCACATGAGGATGCACATGCATTAGGATGCGAGAGGAGCAGGTTGTGCTCTGCAAGGAGAATTTGCTATAAGGACAAGCTTTGGGGGATGCTCCAGCACCATTTGGGACAGGGTTCTTCTTCCCCAAGCCTCCCAGAAGCAGAGAAATGGGGCCAAAGGCAAAGCTCAGGGAGTCCCCTCGGAAAGCATCCTCCCTGCTGCGTCTCCTCTTGTTTGCAGCAGGTCTGTGTGGCTCCCGAAGCCTTTGCAGGGCTGGGAGACCTGCAGGGAGATCAGCACGCTGGAAATCTTTATCAAAGCTGTCCTCCTGGCAACAGTGATGCTATTCCCCAGGGTTGCTGGCAGTCACACTGGTCCTCCCACGTGAGACAGAGGAGGCAGGGACACCCGGTGAGACAGCTGCAGCAGAAGGATCACATTCATTGTCTGATCAAGCCGACCTTGTTGGGCATTTCTGGGCCAAAAAAAAAAAAAAAAGCAGATTGCAAGTCAGATTCTCCTCCCCCCCCCTCATTTTCAGGCTGGGCTTAATGCTCACGAGCAGCGTTCAAGCATTCAGTGATAGAGGAATTGTTGAAATCTCAGGCAGTGGGGGGGATTTTCTTGCTCCATGGAGGGAGGGGGATGCCATTTTTGTACCCTCTTGGTACCAAGCAAAGGGTTGAATGTTCTTCTTTTCACTATCATTGTTTTATGTTTAGATTTTATTTTTTTCACTTAATAAAATCCTGATGAGTTTCCTTGTGAAGTGTGGGCAGCACAGGCTCTGCATGGGGATGGAGCTGGACCGCTCTGACCATTTTTGGGGGTGCAGAGGGGAGGAGGTGCAGCCTCTGGGGTTGGGGAATTGCTTGGGGAAGCAGCCCAGGGCTTGGGGTGGGCAATTTCATGCAAACCCACACTGATTTCTTCCCTGTTTTCCTAAGAAACTGAACCAAATCCCCCTGAAGTGTAACTTCCTAGAAGCACCCTGTCTAATTTTGGCTGGGGGGTGCTGGGGGAAAAGATATGGCCTAAGCAATAAATTTGTGTTTGTGGGGGGGTGATCCAGCAAGGTCTTTGAGCCCCTTCCCATCTTTTCCCCCTGTAAGGGTTTTGTTTGAGGTTGCAGCTCCTCTGTCACTTGCTTCATCCTGCACCTTGGATGCATGGGGCTGCATGGCCAAACCTTCCTTTGGGGTTTTAGCAGGGTTGCATGCACATCATGGCTGCGGGGTCCCTGAAGGTATGGGGAGGATGAGCAAGAAGGAAAAGAGAAATCCTGAGAAGGTCCAGGAGAAGGTGGGACAAGGCATGGGGGTGATATGGGGTGATGGAGAGGAGCTGGGGCATGGTGGAGCCTCGGAGAACCAGAGCAGGGAAAAGGGGAAGGGATGGGGAGAAAGCATCAGCCAAGGGGGAAGCCCAGGCAGCATTAGGGAAACTGAGCCCCAGCCACCAGTTTTCTCCCAGAAAAAGGTTTATGGATATGCTGACTGTGGGCCCTCATTCAGCTGGAGGAGAAACTGGACCTGAAACCAGCACCTGCACATGGGGTAATGGCCCTACAAGTGCCCTGAGTGCAGGAAGGGTTTCAACATGAGTTCCTGCTGCATCGTGCATCAGTGAGTCCGTAGTGGGGAAAAGGCTGAGAAGCTGAAATTTCCATTGCAGGACACCCAGCAGAACAGCTCTGAGACCACGGCCTCACTAGGTAACTGTCCTTTATTCAAAACCGGTGTTTTCTCCTCCAAATTTCTCCCTTCCCTGGATAAGCCTTTCCTGCATCCTGGTCACGAATTGTGGGAAGAGGGAGAATGAAGCCACGCACAGAAAATGGTTCCCATGCTGCTTTCCTAAGGTCCCACATGTACCCATGAGGCATCTGGAGCTTTGCTCTGTTCCCCATCCCTTGAGGATCCCTCAAGGTCTGTCCTTGACAAACCTCTGTGGGTTGAATTGGTTGAAAGCTGTTCATGGGATGGGAAAGTCAAAGCTGCAGGAAGATCAATGGGATGGGAAGGTGCATGGGATGGGCAGATCAATATGGGAGGGAAGGTCAGTGGGATAGGAAGGTGCATGGGGTTGGAAGGTGCATGGGATAAGAAGGCCAATGGGATGAGAACGTCAATGGGATGGGAAGGTCAATGGAGGGGGAAGTTCAGTGTGGCAGGAGGTCAGTGGAGTGGGGAAGGTCAATGGGATGGGGAAGGTCAATAGGATCAGAAGGTGCACGGGGTAGGAAGGCCAATGGGGTAGGAAGGCCAATGGGACGGGAAGGTCAATGGGATGTGGAGACCCTTGATTTTCTGTGGGCCAACTCCCATCTCGTCCCTGTTCTCCACCAACAGGTGCTGGTGGTCACAAAGAGGAGAAACCCCAACCAGTTGACTCCCAGCAGGCAGAAGCAAATGGCCCCAGTGTGAGGATGGAGGAAGGGGCTGTGTGCCAGGATCCCAAGCAGGATGAGGCCCTAAAAGAGCAGGCAGAAGTGGAGCCATGCCCTGGGCAAGGGCAGGAGGAGCTGGATGCTCCTGAAGGCACTTTGGAGGATCCCAAGGAGTCAGGCGTCCATCCAAGTATCCGTGCTGAAGGGCGGACGTGTGAGAGTGCCAACTGCAGGAAAACCTTCCACTGGAGGAACAACCTGATCCAACGCCAGCACCTGCACACAGGTGAGCAGCCCTACAAGTGTCCCGAGTGTGAGAATAGCTTCAATGACAGCTCCAACCTCATGTCCCACCAGCGGATCCACTGGTTGGAGCGGCCACACGTGTGCTTCAGCTGCAGGAAGAACTTCAACCAGAGCCCTGTGCTTGTCCAGCACAGCAGGCTGCTTATGTGTGAGAAACCTTATCTCTGCTTGGACTGTGGGAAGAGATTCACCCAGAGCACTGGCCTTATTATTTGTTGGTGAATCCACACTGGGGAGAGACCCTACAGCTGCCTGGACTGCAGGAAGAGCTTCTGTAGTAGCTCCGACCTCGTGTGGCACCAGTGGACCCTCAGCGGGGAGAGACCCTATAAATGTCCCGACTATGGGAAGGGCTCCAAGTGCATCACCCACCAGAGGAGCCACATGGGAGAAGCTCCCTATAAGTGCTCAGTGTGTGGGAAGACCTACAAAGCAAAGGTGTCCCACCAGAAACTGCATGTGGAGGAGAAAGCGTTGTGCAAGAATGGGGTCAGCCCATCTGGAGCTGGTGAGGACCTAAAAGTCCAACCTTAAACCACTAGTACTTCATAAGGAAAGGAACCCGCTCTTCTTCAGGTAACATTTGTGGGGTCTGGATTGCACCCAGACCTGCCACCACCTCCTGGCCTCTTCCTCTTTGGTTGTACATCAGCACAAAAAAAGCAGCTGAGGGCTCCATCAGCGATGTTGTTGATGTAAGAAAATCCTGCTTTGGTTGAGGGATACAGATTTCCCAGACTGCAGTTTCAGCTGCTTTTCTTCTTCCTGTATTTATAAAGAACAGCTGAATTCCCTAAAACATTGGCTAGGGAAGGGGTCAACAGATAGGACGAGGAAAAGCACATTTTAACCTTACTAAGAATTAAAGCTTTTAAAGATTTATTTTTTTCCTCCTATTTAAGTGTTCTTTCCCATTCTTTTTTTTTTTTTTTTTTTTTTTTTTTTCACCTTTCACGTTGGTTCATGGCAGGTTCACCCAACTTTGTTCCATCACACAGGTTTGAACACCAAATCCTTGCACCACTCTGTCCTGGGTTCCTGCCCCTCTGCGGCAAGGACCCAGTGCTCCCACGGTGTGTTGAATATTCATGGTGATTTATTTCAAGCTGGGTTTAGTCAGAGCCACGCAAAGTGGGTGGAAAAGCCCTTATTTTTGGTCTATGCATATAAAACCCCCTCTCTGACTGGTATCTTCAGGACAAAGCCTGGGCAGAAATTCTGATTTCCCCTAAAAGAGTTTGCTGTGTGCACACCTCATGATTTTCCACCTCCTTTTCTTAAGGAATTACTCATCAAAAGTCAGTTTGCTGACTGCTAGGCTGTTCAGGAGCAACTGAAACACATCTTTAAAAATAATAAAACCGTTTTTTAGTCCCGTTAAATCTCCACTTGGGCTTTTATTTATTATTATTATTATTATTATTTTTTGCGACAGAGCATCTCTAGGGTTATGCGTGGGTGTTTGTGCTTAGCAGGTGATTCCCAGATGCCACCACCAGCCTCGGCTTTGCTCAAAGCAAGTGAAAACTAGTGAGCAATCGAGAAAAAAAGCAGTATTTCAACCACTAGCTAAACCATCTGCCATCGCTGAAGAAGAGTCAGGAGACACCCCGCCACCCACCGCCGAGTTGTTGGCAGCAGATGTGGCAGCACAGAGCAGCTCCATGGGGAGCAACTTGATGGGGGAGCACACAGGGGTGAGATGAAGGGCGAGCCCAGCACCCTTGGCTATGCACACTCGCACCTTCTCACCTTGATTTCTTTTGGGAGAAATCTGGACGGATAGGTGTTTTTGGGCTGCTAGATACTCAGCTGATGGGGGACGACATGGAGCTGAGCTCAGCACAGCTGACTGATCTGTGAGAGAGTTTCTGGGTATTTTTTTTTTTTTTGGCTCAGATGGAGCCGTGCTTTGTGAATCCCACGTGCTTGGTTTGAGGCCAAGTCTTCTGCTGTGAGGTCTCGGTGCGAGATGCATCAGGGAAAAAGCAAGCATTGATGAGGCAGGGCTGGATTTGCTAAAATCTGGTGCCTGGGCAGCGTGCAAAAAGCACGGAAAACAGCAAAAGTGTGCGGCTGCCATCTCCGTGGGTGCAGAAATGCACCTGGTTCACAGCCCCATTAATTTCCCCATGCTTGATTTCCCCATCAGGACCCCCGATATTAAGGTCTCAGAGACCTGGCAGGTCATCAGCACGCTCTGTTAGCCCTCACATCCTCGTGGCAGACAAACGGCTGCTCCAAGCCATTTCCTATGGCTAATTAAAAGGTTTTAATAGCAGCATGGAGGCACTGGGGTCATTCCTAACATGCACACCAGCACCGAAGCCCTTCCTGCATTTGGAAGCCCTGGGATTCATCCCCTCTGAAGATTTCCCGGTGTGCAGCAGGATCTGGCCTTCCCCTGAAGCCTTTCCCATCAGAAAAAGCTTTTCCACTTTTTTTTTTTTTTTTTTTTTTCACTAGAACATCACGACGAGAGCTTTGGGTGATGCTTTTTCTTCGGGTTGGGCAGTTACTCCTAAGCAAAGCAAGGGGAGAAGGGCAGGATCAGCCCTGAGCATTGGGAGGTCCATGGGCAGGAGATGAGCTGGGAAGGCAGCCCATGAATAGGGCCCATGGCCATGCACGGATCCTCCTCCAAACCAGCTGGAAAAAGGAAAAAGGAAGATGGAAAAATGGGAGGTGGGAAGAACCTGAAGCTCCTCAGGAGAGGTTTTGATTCCTGGAGGGAGAGGCAACCGCAGAGGGGATTTTTCTTATGTAGGCAGCCCTGCCTGGAAGGGGAGGGATATAATTTGTAAGAGGGTTTTACATGCAGATTTGAAGTTTCAACAGGAAAATGGAAGTAGGTATTGTGGCAGTAGAAAAGCCCGAGTGTATTTCAGGCAGAAATGGTGGCGGTTGAGAGGTTTTGGGAAATCAGGACCTCCAAAACCAGCTAAGGTGTTTTGTTTCAACCAGCACTTGACACACAGACAGTGGAAAATCCAAAATATTTTAATGCTAATGTGCAAAAGGGAAAGAATCACTACTCAGGAACGATCTCAGCAGCGAGCCCAACTACCTCCAGGTCCTATGCTCGCCACCATCCACCCATCAGGCCCTCCCTGGCCATGGCACCTTCCTCCTCTCCATCTCCCCATAGGACATGGCCCCACCAGCCCCTCAGCGAGCCCATCTCACGTGTGCAGCTTCAGATGGGACCTCAAGGAGACGTTGGCCTTGTAGTGCTTGCCACACACTGAGCACCTGTAGGGGGCTTCCCCTGTGTGGGTCCGTTGGTGTTCCATCAGCTTGGAGCTCCGTGTGAAACCCTTCCCACAGTCGGGGCATTTGTAGGGCCGTTCACCTGTATGGAGGCTCTCATGTCGGATGAGGTCGGAGCTCCTCCGGAATCTTTTCCCGCAATCCTGGCAGGAGTAGGGTCTCTCCCCGGTGTGGATGCTCTGGTGCATGGTCAGGTTTTGCCTCCGGGCGAAGCATTTCCCACAGCTGAAGCAGACATAGGGTTTTTCCCCCGTGTGGATCCGGTGGTGGGCCAGGAGGCTGGTGCTCTGGCTGAAGCACTTCCTGCAGTCCAAGCACTCATAGGGTTTCTCCCCCCGGTGGAGCTTCTGGTGGGAGATGAAGTTCGAATGGTTGCTGAAGCTCCTCCAGCACTCGGAGCACTTGTAGGGACACTCCCTGGCGTGCGTCCTCAGGTGCCGGCTCAGGTTGTTCTTCCAATTGAAGGTTTTTCCACACTTGCTGCACCCATACACTTTCTCCTTGGGGCACGTCCCAGCCTCGATCCCAGTTTTCTGGGGATGGATTTCACCAGGGTTATCCTGCACCTTCCTGGCACAGTTTTGCCTTGGTCTTTGTGGCCTGGGTTCCTCCTCCGGGTCTTCTCCTAGCTTGGCACTCAGGCAAACGGCCACCTCGGTCCTCCTCAGCACCATGCTGTGCCAATGGCTCTCCTTGGTTTCATCCCATTGGGATGAGTCTTCCAAATCCCCCTGCTCCATCGGGATTGTCCCCAACAGAGGGAGGAGAAGCTGGTGAGGAGTCGCAGCAGGGGAAGGAGAGCTTGGAAGGGGGGAAACGGGAGGGAAGATTTTGGGAAACAGCAGGCACGTGAATAACCCAGACCTTTCCCTGAGTGGGGGGGGGGGGGGGGGGGGGGGCGGGCAGGGGAGGCGGAAGAAAAAAGAAAGCCAAGAAAAATCAAGGAGATTTGGTCCTTTTGGAGGCTTTCAGAGCTACGTGCATCCCTGTAGGGTTTTGGGGGTCTCTGAACATTAGGATCACCCTGGTTTTGCCACCCGGTAAGACCAGAGCCACTCACCTCTCCTGCACTGGTCTGGGGCTATAAAACCCCATAAAAGTTGCCCATGTCCCATTGAAACCAGGGTCTGCCTGGTGGAGTCATGGTTGCTGTTCCCCCCCAATGGGGTGGGGATGAACCCCATCCCCCATCCCCAAAAGCAGCACCTGGGATGGGGAGAAGTCCCCAAGGCTTTGAGCAGCAGGGGATGACACACCAGGGTGTCCCCAAGGGGGGGGGGGGTGTCTCATGCTGCCCTGGGCTTGAAGTCTTTAATCAATGGGGCCGGACCCCCAGATTTGGTGACACAGTGGGGACGATGCCCCCCAATACAGTGGGTACGCTGCACCCATGGGTGCAGGTGGTAAACGAGGAGCGTTTGGGTGAGAAGGATGGATGCTGGGTGCTGGAGATAGCCTGGGGTGCAGGAGAGGGTGGGTCTGGCTGAACCTGGACCAAAGTAGGTCACTTGTGGGCCTGCTCCTGCTCCCAACATCACATTTTGGGGCTTTGGGCTTGTGTAGTGAGGATCTGCGTGATATTCCCACCCAGCTGGATTCGGGCGGCTCCTCTGCCAGCCCCTCCATCTGGTGACACGCATCCTTCCCCCAAATCCTCCCGGAGCATCACAGAAAGGGGAAAAGAGCCGGGAAAAAAAATACAGGAGGAGAGGCCGGCGCAGCCGCGGTACCTGCAAGCTCCAGCTCAGGGCTTGTCCTGGTTTGAGCCCAGGGCTTGCACATTTCTCTTCCAGCTTCTCACTTTGTCCCAGCCCCTTCCTGTGCCTCTGCGCAGGCAGCCGGGCTGCAACCACCCCCAGGCCCCACTGTCCCCTTGCCCTGAGTTATCCTAAGGGCAGCTCCTGGACCAAATCCTGCAGGAGCTGAGGCACGGCACAGTTTTCCCCTTGCTGGAAGGGCAGGATTAGCATCTGCAGCTTTGCTTGGCAGCCCAGAATCTCTCTGTGCCTGAAACAAAAGCGACAGCAGAGCCCAAGAGCTCGGTTCCTCCTCCCAGCATCACTGGAGCATCTCTGAAAGAGAAAGGTGTCAATATTTTGTTGTTTTGTCAATAATTATTTGGGGGTGGGGTGGGGTGGGGGGTTGAAGGGATGCTTGCACCCGACTGCCCTGCCCCGGTTCCTTGTGCTGAGCCAAAATCCAGACTGCGCATATCTGGGGCTCTTTTGAGCAGCTTCCCCCTCCTCCCAAATTCCTCCCCCTTTGTCTCCAGATCTCTGAATTTCAGGACATTTACTGGAGGAGATGGGAATTTACTGAATTTACTGGAGGTGAGGAGGGAAGGAAGAGGGTTGTTAGAGGAAAACACATCATGACAGATTCGACTCCATGCCCCTGGGTCCAACTGGTAACAAGGTTTAAAATGCAGTCAGTAGGCACATATACATGTGTGTATATACATATATGTGTCTGGTCACACAGAGCATCCACACCAACACAGACAGCACCACTGGCCTCATCCTGCTCCTTCTGAGCTGGATGGAGTGGGTTTGGGGGAACCTATATCTGTACAGATATAGTTACAGGGGAATTTCACACCCAAAGGCATGCTGAGGGGCTCAGCGCATTTTGCTTTTTCCACCTGCAAGGTTTCTGTTTGCCTTTCATGCTAGAAAAGAGGAAAAAATCTATCTACTTTTGTACTTTGAAGATGGTTTTGGAATAGCTGCATTATTATTATTATTTTCCTTACTCTCAGCAAGGGCTGGTGGCTCCTATAGGGCTCTTCGTTGGGTGGCTTTGCTTCAGCAAAGTGACAAGTGTAGTATTTGGGGTGAAATTAATGAAACTGTAACATCCTGTGAGCTGTTGAATGACACTTTGCAGTGAGTCCTGTTTTTTTTTTCTTTCTTTTTTTATTTTTTTTTCCCCTAGAGAATGAGCTATTTTGTCAAATAAAATCGTGGTTTTGTTCTCTAGTTACTGCATCTAGCTTTTCTTCAGAAAAAAATGCAGCTCAGATTATAAAGTGCAATTCTTGTTTGGAAGCTTTGGCATGGAAACCAGAGTTAGCAGACCTGTTGGCTGGCTGCTGGAGGTACTGTGATAGATGAGCAAATGAGTTATTGTGGCTAAATGAGTCCCTGCTCATTAGCAGAGCCATGAATTCTCCCCCCAGCCAGGCTGTGGGGGCTTGAGGCAGCCCTGCTGAGTTATAGGTTTGGGATATGGTAAAGACACCAGACCAACAGCTTTAGGAACAAACTATTTATTTCAAAATAACAGCATGAGAAACAGTAGCACAGTTTTCTGGCTTGAAACAACAGAAAATCCAATAATTTATTAATGCCGGGCTAAAATTAATATCTAGGCATGCAAAGACTTACACGACTGTGGTTATCAGGGCTTCTTTGGCTGAGTGACTTGGACCTTACTCTACTGTTCAATTAGGGAGAAATTCATACGGATAGGGATAGGGGCGATATGTAGTAGAGAGTATAGTTGGCAGTGCTTGATAAGTGGTAATTGGGGCAATGCAGTTAAAATCACAAATAGGTTGGGTAGTAAACTTATGGAAACACAGAAGAACACTTGTAGTATGGCTACTCGGAGTCAATACACCCAAAATAATCCAAAGATTGTAAACGTACGCAGCGTCATCTCAGTGGGATCGCTGGGACACAACGGGGATGGATTCCCCCAAGCGACTTAAGGCACAGATCAGGGGTTCGACGGGATTTCCCTTCACACCCAAACTCTTGACTTGGGGATGCAATCTTCAGCATCTACCAGTCACCATCCTTTCCTTCCCTGCTGGTGATCCATGGGATAACAGACCATGGGTCCAGCTTGGTGGGAACCCAAAGAAGGGGTCGATACCCTCAGCATCTCATACGGTTCTAAGTCATGGCAAGCAAAGTTTGCGAAGTGTCACTGGGCTTGTCGATGGCATTCAGTATCAGCAGCATTGTCTCAGGCACCTCCATGAATTTCAGCAGGTGTCACCTTCTCTTATGGTTTCAGCTTGCACCCATGGTTGGGTTTGAAGGCAGCTCAAAGCCAAGGAAACATTCCCTTGACATTTAGAGATAACACATGGTCACCATGGTCTATACATTCTCATAAAGGGTTAACCTTTATGACCCCATTCCCAACTTAAATGATGATTGTAAGCAAATGAGACAATTGCACAGCAAGGTAGTTGTGTGTCTAGCTTATTGGCCAGGACTTCAGCATCAATACTATAAAGCACTCCTGTGCCTGTCCCCAGATACAACATTAAGTCCCCAAATACCCTGTAAAATCTTTGTATGGGCATAAGCTGAGCAGAATTAGAGTGTGATAACAGAGCCATCCTTGGCCAGCAGGAGGCAAGAAGGTTCAGTCTGGATGCACTAATTAACAGTGCCAGCTCTACACATTTAAAGGACAAATTGTGATCCAAAAGTAGTGGTTACATATGATTTTTCTGGGACCGACTTTGGTAACGATGGGAGTGAAGCTGAGAGTGAGTTGGGCAGGAGTGGTCAGTTTGGGAAGGGGAGTAGGAGAGGGACTCAGGGATAAAGGAATAGGAATAGGAACTAAGGGTAAATAAAAACTTAAAATACAAGAGTGGTCGCAGCCTTAACCCAAAGGCGTGTTGACAGGGTGAGAAAAAATAAGGGTCATGCTACAGAAGGGTGGTGTGGTCATGCTGTAACCAGTAACTGGTTAATTCTGGGCTCCAGTTAACATCTGGGTGAGCAGGATGTACCCTACAGTGCTTACCGGGCTGGCAGCATACAGGTCAAGGCTTCTTGGGATGAGTGACTTGTGGCAGCCAGTGGGCTTGAGGTGGTTGAGATTCCTGGATCAGTCCCTGTGCCATTGCTGAGTGCCACTTGGAATTGCTATGGGGTCATCGCATGCCATGCAGTGCCAGCCCCACTCCTTGTGTGGATCTTCTGGTGCCGTGTAAGGTGGGAAGCTTGGCGGAAGGCTTTGGCGCAGGTGGGGCAGGTGTAGGGTTTCTCTCCTGTGTGGGTTCGCTGGTGGGTGACGAGGAGAAAGTTAGAGTGGAAGCTCTTCTCGCAGTCAGGGCATCTGTAAAGCCTGTCCTTGGTATGGAACCGCTGGTGCTTCAGGAGAGCGGAGATGATGCCGAAGCATTCCCCGCAGCCGGGACACTTATAAGGTCTCACCTCAGTGTGGCTCCTCCGGTGCCTCCGCAATGTGGAGCCGTCAGTGTAGCCCTTCCCGCAGTCGGGACATTTGAAGGGTCTCTCCCTGGTGTGGACCCACTGGTGTTTCCCTAGGGCCGTGCTGTGGCTGAAGGTCTTCTCACACTTGGGGCATTTGTAGGGTCGCTCTCCGGTGTGGCTCACCTGGTGGACCATCAGGGCTGACTTCATACTGAAGATCTTACCGCAGTGGGAGCATTTGTAGTGTCTCTTCCTTGCTCCCTGAGCTGTGCTGAGTGTCGACTTCTTCTCCCTGGCGTGGAGCCTCCTATGTTTGATGAGGCCAGAGCTGTCGGTGTAGCTCTGCCCGCAGTCGGTGCATTTGTATGGCCTCTCCCCAGTGTGGCACCGCCGGTGCCTTGTCAGGTGGGAGCTCAGGCGGAAGGTTTTCTCACAGCTGAGGCACTTGTAGGGTTTCTCCCCGGTGTGGATTCTCTGGTGGGCCGCGAGGTCTGAGCTCATGATGAAGCCCTTCCCGCACTCGGGGCACTTGTAGGGTTTCTCCCCAGTGTGGGTCCTCTGGTGGACGATGAGGATGGATCTCCGGCTGAAACCCTTCCTGCACTCTGGACACTTGAAGGGCTTCTCTCCTGTGTGGATCCGCTGGTGGATGGCCAGATACCTCCTCATGCTGAAGTGCTTCCCGCAGGCAGGACACTGGAAGGGGTTGTCCATGCTGTGGGTGGCTTGGTGGGCCAGCAGGTATGAGTTCACACGAAAAGCCTTCCCACACACCAAGCACGTGTAGGGTTTCTCCCCGGTGTGAACCTTCCGGTGGGTGCTGAGGGTGGAGCTGAGGCGGAAACTCTTCCCGCAGACTGAGCACTTGTAGGGTTTTTCCCCCGTGTGGATCCGCTGGTGCTTGTTGAGGGACGACCCCACTCGGAAACCCTTCCCGCACTCGTGGCATGTGAAGGGCTTCTCCCCGGTGTGGATCCTCTGGTGGGGGACGAGGAACGACCTCCTGCTGAAGGTCTTCCCACAGTCTGGACACCCGTAGGAGGCTCTGTGTGCTGTGCCTCCCGGCCTCCCGGCCTCACTGATGTTATAGGATCTCCCCACCGTGGGATCCCTCTGGCAGCCTTTTGGGCTTCCACCCACACTCGATGACCAGTGGCCATGGGGCTCCAGCCTCACTTCTCCACTTGGTTCCTTGGAGCTTTGCCGTGGTTGGCGCTGTGGTGTTGAGTTTGCCTTCTGGGCTAAGTTCCCCTTGGATCGTCCAGAACACAGCTCTGCTCCATTCGGTGTCTCTGTTTTTTCTCCCTTCTCATCCTCCAGGCCATTGTCAGCTGTAGGGATGAAGACAGAGACGCAAAAAAACCCGTTCTGCAAAGTTTGGCCATGGATCCCGAGCACCTTTAGGGCTCCCTCTCCCAAATCCAGCCTGTCCCATAGCCCCAGGTGGTGCCACTGCATCAAGGAGTGGTGACAACAATGGGCAGTGCCTTGGGGTCGAGGCTCCATCATTTCCCCCCCTCCTTGCTACCCACCTGCCTGAGGGGCTTCTGGCTGGTGCCTCCTCTTCCTCCCCATCCAGAGCGCTCTGGGAGAGAAAATCCGGGGAAGGAAGCACGCACGCTGCTGGGCTCCCACCTTCAGCTTCAGGGGACGTGGGGGCTGTAGGGAGCTGGGTCTGGGCTCTGGGGGTCCTGGGGTTGTCGGTGGGGGTTCCCCACTGCCCACTGGCCCCAGAGGAGGCAGCTCCCGATGAGAGCCTTCCTCCTCCTTCCCCTCCTCCCCCTCCCCCTTTTCTCCTCCTCCTCCTCCTCTTCTCTTCCTTCTCCTCCCCTCCCTTCCAATCCTCCTCCTCCACCCTGCTGCTCCTCCTTTCTCCTCCCTCCCTCCCACTCTTCCCCCTCCTTCTCCTCCTCCTCCCTCCTCCCCCTTCTACTCCCCCTTCTACTCCCCCTTCTCCGCCTCCTTCTCCTCCTCCTCCTCCTCCTTCTCCTCCTCTCCCTCCCTCCCTCCCTCCCTCCCTTCCTCTTCTCCTCCCTCTCCTTCTCCCCCTCTTTTTCCCCCTCCTTCTCCTCCCTCTCCTCCTCCTCTGCCTCCTCCTCCTCCTCCTCCTCCTCCTCCTCCTCCTCCTCCTCCTCCTCCTCCTCTCCTCCTCCTCCTCCTCCTCCTCCTCCCCCCCTGGGGCCGAGATAAAAATAGCTCCCTAAGGAAAGGAGAAGCGGAAGAAAGAAATTAGGAAAAAAAAAGCAGAAAAAAGTGTTGTGAAGGCCACTCACTACTTCCCATGGGTAAATGGGTGCCCAGGCAGCTCTCGAACAAACTTTGTCCCCCCAAACCCCTTCCTTTCTGTTTAAAAGCTGAGAACAATATCTCTGTGGTTAGCTTAATCCTTTTTGTGTCCCCTCATGCAGATGAGAATCAAAGGAGACCTTGACACAGTGCAAACAGCCCGTCCACACATTATCAGCATTGATTTACCCCAGCACTGTGCCATGGGGCTGCTGGAAGAAAATTAACTCCATCCCAGCTGGACCCCCGGTGCACCACCCCTGATGCCCTCCATCAGCAGCAGCCCCAAAACAGCGGGAAGGTTTTTTTGGGGAACAGCAGGACTGTGGGGTTTTGAGGTGTGCAGGAGACACAAATTGGCTGCGTCCCTAATATTTACAGCTCCTGGGTTGTGCACGTACACATGGGTGCACCCAGGCATGCACAGAAGCATGTGTGCCTGCGCATCCCAGCATTTTTCTCTGCAAAAGCGTGACCTAGGTGTTAATGCATCACTTTTGGCTGTGCATTTTTATTGCACCAATGCATCCTGCTGCTGCTGTGCTGCTGGTGAGCACGAGGATGTGTGTAAAGCACTCACTACAGCGCACAAGGTCTCCAGCACTGCAGGAAATCCCCAGGCTCATGCACTTTCAGGAACAACAAAATATTCTGGTTCCTCCTCAGCTTCAAAGAGAATATGCTGGTTCTTCTGCTCTCAAAGAGAATATTGTGGTTAATCTGAGGTCTGAGGCTCTGTGATAGCTGCAGGCATCTTCGTGCAGCTCAGCTGCCTGGGATGGGTCATGATTTGATCTCTCTCCTCATTTGCTAACCCAGCAGCTCCTTTCATCCCTTGCTCTTAGCCTGGATCCTTGCTCACCAGGGAAAAGGGATTATAGGATACCTAGGATATTCCTAAATAGGAGGTGGCAAAGGGAAACTCTTCCCTGCAATGCACAGAGGGCTTTGAGGGGCCCTCATCCGAAATCTGATGTTATACAGGATGTGGAGGTGGTTTGTAGCCCTAAATGCAGGATAAGATGGAGTCAAGGGTGAAAACCAAGAGGAAATCAGCAATGCAGAAATGTTGTGTGTGTCTTGGTGCATTTATCCCCCTTCCAGCACTTTTTGAGCCTGCTGATTAATCCAATACAAGGCTCAGGAAAGCAGTTCTGTGGCTCGTGGAGATGATCTGCAAGCAGAAAACCCTAGCTGAAGGTTTTTGCTGAGGAGTACTTGCTTCTTGCTGCCTGGGAGAAGGCATGTTTGGCACACAACCTCATCACCCATCCTAAATATGCCACACATTGGATGTGCTCCTTGCCTGATGCTTTGATCAGAGCAGCTGGCAGGCACCGAGTCTTGCTTGGCTGAGATTAAACATAGACAGAAGTGTGGATGAAAGCAAAGCAAGCAAACGAGGGAAGGCTGACATGAGAAATGAAACTACCACTCGCTTCAGCTGGCTGTAAGAATTTAACCCTCCTGGAGTGGCATTTTCCCAATTTCTTGCATGAAGCACAAGGGGAGGTCACAGGGAATGGGGCAAGGTTTGTTCAGACAGTTCAAATCATTTGGAGCAGTCGGCCCTGCTCAGACTCGTGCCCTTTTCTGCAAGCATGTTTGCTTTAGCAGGAGCTCAGAGCTTGTCCCCTGCTATTTGCTGTTGTTCTGAACTCGTCACTACTTTTAAATGCTTTCCGTTGCCTGCTGCCCCCAAACGAAACCACAGCCTGTGTCTGTGTATGCCTCCTGCTTTGAGGAAGGAGAAATGCCAGCAGAAAAGATGTTTGCAAAGGCGATGCCAGCAATAGGAGAGGGCATATGGGGGGAAAATAATTGTTTTTTTAAAGAGAATTAAAAATCACAGCTGAAAACCTATATATATATAAATATACATATAACACCTTGGTTGCTTTTTGCTCCTAAATGCGGCCTCCCTAGTTTCAGCACGTGCTGGGAGTGGGAGCAATGTACACCCTGCAGCACGAAGGTTTTGGGGTGCAACAGGCGCCCCGATGTGTGATTGACTTGTGGGATGCCCCTGCGCTGGGGCAGGATTCTCCTCTGCTCTGCTGGGTTGGGTGGGCAGAAATGATGCTCCGGAGGGGGATCTGGATGCAGAAGAGTCGGTTTGAGCTCGGAGGCTTTGGTTTTGACCTTGGGAGGGTGTCTTTGAGGCTCCTGCGAGCCGTGGGTTTGCGGATCTCAGGTTCAGCTCCACCCTTTGTGCTCAGAAAGCAGGAAGCAGAGGGCAATCTTGGTGAGCTGGGGAAGCTGGCAGGAGCTTGCCTGTGCCCTCACAGCCTCTGGGATTTTCTGACCCCCCTCCTTCTTAGGCCCCAGCAAGCTGCAAAGGGGGCAGGACTGCAGTCCCAAGCAGCAATACTTCCTCCACCCTGGGGAGCAGCGGTCTGGATGGTTTCAGGAGAGGTACAGCAGGGTTCTGGGCCTTGGAGGACCCCCAGTTCCTATGTAGGACTGGGGGGGGGGGGTGTTCAAGCAGCTATGGGGGGCTTGGGGATCCCCAGCAATAGGGGACCCCAGGCCGGCCTGAATCTGGGATGAGTTATTTTCATTCTGCAACCAATTAGGTCCTGGCCTGTGGCATCTATCACAGGTCACCCTCCTCCTAGGTGTCACCCCCCCCAAAAAAATGTGACCCCTATTTGGCAGCTTTACCTGCTGTCACCACATCCTGGAGACACACAGGAGTGAGAAGAAGGCTTTTCTTCTCTATATCCCTCACCCTCTTAAAGATTATTTCAATTGCAGGTTTTCCCCCTTGTTCTAAGAAGCGTCATAAGCCAGAGAAAATGGCTTCTTTTTTTTTTTTTTTTTCTCCCCCAAAAAACTCCCTTCCAAGGGAGCCCTTGCAGAGATGTGAGAGCAGTGCCCAGTCTGTGGGACCAGGAACATCATGGACACCATTTTTTTTTTCCCCTTGGGAGGTGGGAATGGTGCCCAGGGAGGAGGAGCTACCTGACCTCCTTGTCAGCACAGCTTGGACACAAATCTCACTGGCCCAACCCAACCATTTTTTATTTTATTTTACTTTATTATTATTATTTTTTTTTAACAATCGCCTCATTCTGCAGGTTCTTGCAAACAAGTTTCCTCTAGGAAAAACTTTTCATATTGATGTTCTTTGCACCATGCTCAGCTCATTTCACTGCTTTATATATACATATTTTTTTTGCCGTTCAGCTCTCCCCAGTGATGATGGATGTGAAGATGTTGATTTGCTCCTGCCTCCCTTGCAGCAGCTCTGTCCTGGCTTGTGCCACAATTTTCTTCTTTGGTTTTCAGGTTTGCAAGCTGGATTGTGGTAATGATCTCTTTCTGCCACTTACACAGAGCCTGTCATTTGCTATATATATACGTATATATATATATATATATCTTCTTTTTTTTTTGGGGGGGGGGCTTTTTAGTACTACAAAAAAGGTGATATATGCTGAAAAGTTGCCTGTGGGAGCAGTTTGTTACTGAGATATTAAGAAACCACTGGTGCTTCCAGCCCTGCTTTGTAACTCAGGGCTTCTGACCCCAACCCAATATGGTTTAAACCTTCCATTGAGGTCATTTAGGAGGCGATAGTGACAATCATAGGATTACTTAGGTTGGAGCAGACCTTCAGGATCACTGAGTCATCAACATGACCTCCCGAGTCCCATCACTAAACCACATCCCCTAGTGCCATGTCCACATATCAGTTAAATAGACCCAGGGACAGGGGTCCCAACAAGAAGAAGCTGTGTGCCTTATTGAAAGCTCATTTTAAAAACTAGGTGGGATAAATAGCAAATTGGGTGTGTGTGTGTGTGGGGGGGGACGCAACTCTGGGGAACATAACTTGAAATGATGCTGGTTTGGGGGATCCACTATCATCCATGAGTAGGGTGCCCCCTCCATATGGGGAAGGAGGGTGGAGGGTGTAGAGAAGTGAGCAGCCCCAAAGAGGAGACCTCAAGCTCTGTCTTTTATTGTTCCTGTGCCCCCAAACTTGTCCTTTCTCCCTCTGTTATGTCTGCTCCACTGTTTGTGGAGTTTTCATCTGGCTGCTTCGTCTCACATCAGCAAATGCTGGTGTTTTCATCTCAGCAGGCTTAACCCCATCTATTTAGGCTGCTTTCCAGACCCACTGTTCATGGCAGATGTATGCTGGGTGCCCCAGTCCTTGCACCCACCATGATGCTGCCTTATGCTTGATTGCTGATTGCCCCCAGACATGCCACCACCACCCCAACCAGAACCCTTTAAACCTGTTGTTTGCAGCCCAGTTTCAAGTCCTGGGGTCCGATCACCTCAACGTGGCTGTCGTGGGAGGGGATGTCATGTTGCTCTGTCACCTCTCCCCCAGGCTGAAAGCTGAGCACATGGAGGTGAGGTGTTTCCGCTCCCAATTTTCCATCTACGTGCACCTCTACCACAGCACACAGGGTGTCCTAAGAGCATGCTGTTGAACCCTAGAGGCAAAATAAGGACATTTTCTGGAATCTAGTGGCCTCCAGTGGCCTCGCAGGGCTTTCTAGTGCAATGTCAGGAACACTGCGACCCGCCTCTGGTCCTCCGCTGTATTCTAGATCATCCATAGGTCTACCAGAGCCACCCAGTGCCCTCTAGCTCCCCCAGAAAGCCTCCCAGTGACCCCCAATGCCCTTTAGGATGCCTCAGAGGCCTCCCAAGGCACTCTAGGGTGTCCTACGAGCCTGCTGTTGCATGCTAGATGCAAAATAAGGAGTCTTCCTGGAATCTAGTGGCCTCTGAAGGCCTCGCAGGGCTGTCCAGTGCACTCTTGGGCACATTGGAGGCCTCCTGTGGTCCTCTGCTGCACTCTAGATCCTCCAAAGGTCTACCAGGCCCACCCAGTGCCCTCTAGCTCCCCCAGAAAGCATCCCAGTAATCTCCAGTTTCCTCTAGGATGACCTAGAGGCCTCCCAAGGCACTCTAGGGTGCCCTATGAACCTCCTCTTGCACACTAGAGCCAAAATATGGACTCTTCCTTGAATCTAGTGGTCTCCAGCGGCCTCACAGGGCTCTCTAGTACGCTGTCAAGCACACTGGAGGCCTCCTCTCATCCTCTGCTGCACTCTAGATCCTCCACAGGTCTACCAGGGCCACCCAGTGACCTCTAGCTCCCCCAGAAAGCCTTCCAGTGACCCCCAGTGTCTTCTAGGATGACCTAGAGGCCTTCTGGGGCACTCTAGGGTGTCCTACGAGCCTTGTCTTGCACCATGGAGGCAAAATATGGACTCTTCCTGGAATCCAGAGGTCTCTGGAGGCCTCGCAGGGCTCTCTAGTGCACTCTCAAGCACTCTGGAGGCCTCCTGTGGTCCTCCCTTGTACTCTAGATCCTCCACAGGTCTACCAGGGCTGCCCAATGCCCTCTAGCTCCCCCAGAAAGCCTCCCAGTGACCCCCAGTGTCCTCTAGGAAGCCCTACAGGCCTCCCAGGGCACTCTAGGGTGTCCTACGAGCCTGCTGTTGAAACCTAGAGGCAAAATAAGGACACTTCCCGTAATCTAGTGGCCTAACCCTAATTATGACTATAAAAAAAGTACGTCGCCAATTCCTCTCATCAAAAAGTGCTCCCAACGTAAGCATTTGATTAGACCTGAACTCCCTTGGGGAGCCTTTACGCAACCCCACACCCAAAGGCTCTGCGCTTTCTCTCTTTCCAAACAACCCTAACTGTAACCCTAACCCTAACACTAATTACGACTCTAAAAAACACGTATGTCTCCAATTTCTCCCATCAAAAAGTGCTCCCAATGGAAGTCTTTGGGTAGACCTGAACTTCCTTTGGGAGCCTTTATGCAACCCCTCACACAACAGGACTCTGTGCTGTTATGGTTTCACCCGGCCGGCAGCTAAGCACCACACAGCCGTTCGCTCCCCCTCTCCCCTCCCTCTCTGGGATGGCGGGAGAGAATTAGAAAGAAATGAAAACCTGTGGGTTGACATAAAGACAGTTTATTAGGACAGGAAAGGAAAATAATAATAATAATAATAATAATAATAATAATAATAATAATAATGTACAAAACAAGTGATGCACAATGCAATTGCTCACCTCCCACTGACTGATGCCCAGCCTATCCCCGAGCAGCTGGTCCCCCCACCCTGGCCAGCCACCCCATATTAATTGTTCAGTATGATGTCAGATGGTGTGGAATACCCCTTTGGCCAGTTTGGGTCAGCTGTCCTGGGTCTGTCCCCTCCCAGCTGCTGCTGCACCCCCAGCCTGCATGCTGGCAGGACAGTGTGAGAAGCCGAAAAGTCCTTGGCTTAGTGTAAGCACTGCTCTGCAACAATTAAAACATCAGTGTGTTATCAGTATTATTCTCATCCTAAATCCCAAACACAGCACCATTTGCTGGACAGTTGGGGACAGTTGCTGGGCTGCGGGGAGTCCAACCTGTGCAACCTAGCGTGTCTCTGTGTGTGTAAATGCATCCATCGACCCACTGGCAAAATTGGTGGGACGCCCTGCAAAAGAAGCCTAGCACAGCAAAGAAGAAAACAGCAAAGCAAACCACAGCCTTGCAAGACAAAGCAAAGCAAAGCAGTACAAGGAAAAGCAAAATAGCACCACAAAAAGCAACGCAAAGTGGTGCAAGGAAAAAAAAGTAAAGCAGAGCAGTGCAGTGAAAAGCCGAATGTAGTTACATAGTGTCGATCGAAAATGCACCCCCCCAGCCGTCCCAGATGAACTGGGGCCAGTTGCTGGGCTACGGAGAGGTGGGCAGGGAGCCTGCGCCGGTGCTGTTCAAGGAGGCTAGGAGGGCATGGCAGCGGCCTCCAGCTGCCTCGGGCTGCTGGCCGCTCTGATGTCAGGGGCTCTTGCTTAGACACTAGCAGCTCGCCAACCTGTTGGACTGATGGTGTATGTGTGTGGAAATGTATCGATTGACCCATTGGCAAAATGGGTGGGACAGTCTGCAAATGAAGCCTAGCACAGCAGAGCAGAGCAGAGTAATGCAGTGCAAGGAAAAGCAAAGCAGAGGAAAGCAAAACAAAGCACTGCCAGAAAAAGCACGCCAAAAGGTGGAAACTCCGGCTACGAGTTGCAGTGGCGCCGGGTAGACCTGGCGGCCGGTTTCTGATAGCGGTTCTGGCTCTGACAGACCCGTCCCTCCCCCTCCTAGTCCGCCGCCCTTCGAGGCCGAGGCCCCCGGCTGCCTCGGGCTGCCGCTCACTCTCACCTCAGGGGCTCTCACTCGGACACTAGTGGCTCGACAACATGCGCAACTCAGCGGTTTGTATGTCCCCGTGCTTGCATGTGGATGCGTGTCTGTGGCAACTCAGCCATCGGGCGATGGGAAAAACGATTCCTCAGTAGCTCAGTCCAAATACAAAGCAAAGGAAAGCTAAGCAAAGCCAGGCAGCCGGCGGACGGCCCTCCTGCTGGCTCCGCGGCAGTGGTGGCGGGTAGACCTGGCGGCCGTAGTCAGATAGTGCTTCTCCCCCGTGTGCCTGCTCCCCTGCCTCCGCCCCACCTCGTAGTCCACCGCGACAGGAGTCGAGGCCTGTGGCTTGCTTTGGTCGGTGGGCTGCGTTTTTAGCAGTTTCGATTTGCCGACGGCAACTCGGAGGTCCGGATCTCTTGGTCAATGGTGAGTGGCTCGCTACCTGTGAGACTGAGCACATGCGTGTAAATGCATCCATCAGTCGGTCGGTAAAGCGATTCCCGAGTGGGTTCATCCACACGAAAAGCATTGAAAAAACCCGAAAAGACCTGGAAAGGCGCGAAAAGGTTCGAAAAGGCCTGTATGAAGAGCGAAGAAAGGCAGATCGACGGTGTTCGGTCCCGGCCGGCAGGTCTTCCCCACCTCGGGCGCTGCGGGCACCAAGTGTACCCGTTGCGGACGGCAGCCGCCAGGTCTCCCTGTCTCCGCCTGAGGCCGCGAGGTCTACCCAGCCGCGGGCGCCATACTTGTATAGCCCGTGGCGCCCGCTAGGGGTCGCTGCCGGGCCGGCTGTGAGAAAGGCGTCGGGGTCTACCCAGCACCGACGGACGCACGCGCGCGCGCGCGCGTTTCCAAAGGCATCTATCTGTCGGTCTGTCAAGCGATTCCCGAGTGGGTCCGTCCACACGAAAAGCATCGAAAAGTCCCGGAAAGTCCAGGAAAGGCCCGAAAAGGGCCGGAACGTCGTGTATGAAAAGCGAAGAAAGTCAGATCGACAGTGTTCGGTTCCGGCCGGCAGGTCTCCCCGTCTCCTCCTGCGGTTGCCAGGTCTGCCGTATCCTCCTGTGGTCGGCAGGTCTACTCGTGTCCTCCGCAGAGGTTGGCAGTAGGGTGGGGATCGGTTGTCCCGCCCGCTCTCCGCCCGCCCGTCTGCCGCCGGCCAGTCCCGCCGCCGCCGCCGGGCTCCCCTCCGTGCGGAGACCGGCGACGGGACGCCCCTACACCGGCCCGCCCACCAGCTCATTCGGAGCGGCCGGCAAGGCCGAGGGTCGAGCGGGGCGGGGATCGGCGACAGAAATCGCGAGCGAGGAGCGGCGGGAACGTGGTGGCGCTGAGGGACGCGAGGCCGCGGGCGCGCGCTGGCATAGAAAGAGCTGCGCCGCTGCCGCCACTGCCGCCGCTTGGGCGGGGCCGCTGGCCGGCGCTGGCCACACGCGGCACGCCACACCGTCTAGCATTCGAAGAGGCCGGGGAGCCGCGACCCGTTCCGAGTGTAGGCGTGGCCAACAGCGGCCGAGCGCGCGCGTGATGCCTCTCTGCCGAGACCAGACCGCGGAGAGAGGAGCGGGCTGGAACCCCTCTCCAGCCTGGCTGGCCGCGGGGGTTGAGCGTTGGGACCGCTGGGGACGAGCACGGGGGGGGCTGCATCCCGACGTGCCCCCCGACGGCAAGCCTGGCCGCCCTCCCATTCCTGTGCCGTCCCGGTGGCCGCCCGGCCATGCGTCTGCATCAGGCGCTGCCAGGGCGAGCGCAAAAGCAGGAGAAGGTGGCTGAAGGCGCAAAGGGGCCAGGGAGAAGGGTGTTTGTCGTGTGCCATTGTGGGAAAGGCGAGAGCACGCGGGTGGTCGTCAGGTGGTCGGGTGGTCCATCGCACCCCATCCCGCTGACGGCGTGGGCTCAGGTGGCCGCATCAGGCACAGCGGCAGCGGTGCCGTGGCAGTTGCTGGCGTTGGGGCGGGCTGAACTGAGGCATCAGGCAAGGCGGCATGGTGGGCACGCCGCTGTCTCCATCGGGCTGGGCCGAGCCGGGCACCTGGACCGAACTCGAAGCGAGCCTGGGTCGTCGGCCAAGCTCGTCGTCAGGAGCGCGGGCTCCCCTCCTTGTCGCTCAGGTTGTTCTCCCCCTCCTTCTTTCACATGTGCTCGTATGGTCAGCGGAGGTGATGCTCGCCCGCGCTGTGGTTGCAGCTCGCTGTGCTGTCCGTTGGCCCACGGTCACGTCCCCTCTCTCAGTAGCTGGCATCGGCGTGAGGAGAGGGGCGGTCATTCGGGGTTGTGTCAGTGTCGGTTGGGAGCTGCGGGTCTGTCTTGGAGCACCCTTGGAAGGGGCTGCGTGGAGCAGCTGCGGCCTCCCCGTGTGCATGTGGTGGTGCCAAAAAGGCAGACAACTCTTAGCGGTGAATCACTTGGCTCATGTGTCGATGAAGAATGCAGCTAGCTGCAAGAATTAATATGAATTGCAGGACACATTGATCATCGACACTTCAAAAGCACTTTGCAGCCCTGGGTTCCTCCCAGGGCTACGCCTGTCTGAGCATCGCTTAACTAATGCCTGTCTCCCAGGGCACATTCCATGTGTCCGGGTGGCTCATGGCGTAAGGGGAGCAAGCTGTGGTGTGTGGCATCATCTGCTTGGCACGGTGGGTCGGGTGGCGGTGTGTTTTTTTCTCCATTCGTGACCTCAGGTCAGATGTGGCGACCCACTGAATTTAAGCATATTAGTCAGCAGAGGAAAAGAAACTAGCAAGGATTCCCTCAGTAACGGCGAGTGAAGAGGGAAGAGACCAGTGCCGAATCCCCTCCCCGCAGTGGGGCGCAGGAAGTGTGGCGTACGGAAGCCACCATCCTCGGCACCGCTCTCGGGAGGCCCAAGTCCTTCTGATCGAGGCCCATCCTGTGGACGGTGTGAGGCTGGTAGTGGCCCCCTGGCGCGCCGGGCCCGGGGATTCTCGGAGTCGGGTCACTTGGGAATGCAGCCCAAGGCGGGTAGTAAACTCCATCTAAGGCTAAATACGGGCACGAGACCGATAGCCAACAAGTACCGTAAGGGAAAGCTGAAAAGAACTTTGAAGAGAGAATTCAAGAGGGCGTGAAACCGTTAAGAGGTAAACGGGTGGGGTCCATGCAGTCTGCCTGGAGGATTCAACCCGGCGGGCAGAGGCCGGTGGGCATGGGCGCCGTCGGATCCCCGCCTCCGCCTCCCCTCCGTCCCCTCTTCGCTGGGGCGGGTGGTCGGGGGGGGTGGTCACGCCACGGACTGTTCCGCCCGTCCGGCATCTGGCCCCCATTGGGTGCATTTCCTCCATGGTGATGCACTGCGACCGGCTCCGGGTTGGCTGGGAAGGCTGCCGGCGGGCTGGTGGCCTGCGGCCACGCGAGCGGTGGCGGGTGTTAGAGCCGCCGGGCCCGGACACGTCACTGAATCCCAGGGCTGAGGGAGAGGACCGCCGCCGCACCCTCCACGTTCCCCCGTGCCCCGCCGTCGGGGCCGCGTGGTAGGGGGAGCCGGCCGGGCCCGCCGGCCCCCGGCGCCTGGGGTCTACAGCGATATCGGCTCCCCACCTGACTGTCTTGAAACACAGATCAAGGAGTCTAGCACGTGCGCGAGTTGGTGGCTCGTGCGAAAGCCCGTGGCGCAATGAAGGTGAGGGCTGGCGTGCACCGGCTGAGGTGGGATCCTGGGGTGCTCATACGTCGGGCCCCAGGCACACCACCGGCCCATCTCGCCCGCTTCGCCGGGGAGGTGGAGCGTGAGCGTCCGTGCTAGGACCCGAAAGATGGTGAACTATGCCTGGGCAGGGCGAAGCCAGAGGAAACTCTGGTGGACGTCCGTAGCAGTCCTGACGTGCAAATCGGTCGTCCGACCCGGGTATAGGGGCGAAAGACTAATCGAACCATCTAGTAGCTGGTTCCCTCCGAAGTTTCCCTCAGGATAGCTGGCGCTCGGGCGGGGGGCAGTTTTACCCGGTAAAGCGAATGATTAGAGGTCTTGGGGCCGAAACGATCTCAACCTATTCTCAAACTTTCAATGGGTAAGACGCCCGGCTCGCTGGCGTTGGAGCCGGGCCGTGGAATGCGAGCGCCCAGTGGGCCACTTTTGGTAAGCAGAACTGGCGCTGCGGGATGAACCGAACGCCGGGTTAAGGCGCCCGATGCCGACGCTCATCAGAGCCCAGAAAAGGTGTTGGTTGATCCAGACAGCAGGACGGTGGCCATGGAAGTCGGAAGCCGCTAAGGAGTGTGTAACAACTCACCTGCCGAATCAACTAGCCCTGAAAATGGATGGTGCTGGAGCGTCGGGCCCATACCCGGCCGTCGCCGGTGGTGCAGAGCCTCGGGGGCTAGGCCGCGACGAGTAGGAGGGCCGCTGCGGTGCGCCTGGAAGCCTGGGGCGCGGGCCCGGGTGGAGCCGCCGCAGGTGCAGATCTTGGTGGTAGTAGCAACTATTCAAACGAGAGCTTTGAAGGCCGAAGTGGAGCAGGGTTCCATGTGAACAGCAGTTGAACATGGGTCAGTCGGTCCTAAGCGAAAGGTGTGTACAAGGCCCCAGGGTGTATCGAGTCCATGGACCTGTGATGCTGAGAGGAGATAGCACAGGCTGCACAAGAAGGGAAGGCCAGAAGAAATGCTGAAGTTTCTGGGAGTGTTAATTGGTCCCACTGGGGACCATTACCACCACAGCTCCCCTGTGGACTTGTTAGAGAAGAAAATGGGAGGCAGTGATGACAGGCAGGCAAAGGCAAAGTAAAGCCGGCCCTGATGCTAAGGAAACCTTGATGTGTTTTATCAATGCAAACACCAAGGCCTGACACCCAGCCTCTGGGAAGAGAGCTTCTGTCCTCACACTGGTCTTCAAGGGGCAGTGGGATACGGGGTATGTGATGGCAACAAAAGGACAACAGTACAACACCACTGAACAGGGCTGCAAGACGGTCACATGGTTCCAGTGCCAGGAGCACAATGTGTCATCTCATAGGCCCAGTGGCAGAGACAAAAGCCATAGCCAAGGGGACAAAGACCTCTGTTCTGTCAGGGCCTTCCAGCCCTGTCAGTACCACTGGATATCTCCCCACAGGTTGTCCTAGCCTGTTGCATGCCTGAACTCTTTTCCCTGCAGCCTGGAGACACCTTCCCCACCACAGCATCTCCCTACCTATACTAAGGACTCCTTGTCCTCACTGTCTTTTACCTGAAACACAAAGCCATGGGCTGAACCAGACTCCCTGTGAGTCACCACAGCACTGCCCTTGGAGTGGTATTTCTTCCTCCTCATCACCACTCTGGACCTCCAAAACAGCAGACTGTAGTGGCTTTCCTTTCTCATGCTCTTTCTCCCTCCCCACCATGTGCGATCATCTCTGAAAGCAGTTTTCCAGCTCTCAGGAGCTCCTACAAGAGTGCCCCGAGCCTGTGCTTCACCAGGCCTAGGAAGCTCAGGTCTCTCAACCTCCACACACATGACCTCTCACCCTGTCTTGGCACACCTCCTGTGAACCCCCTCCATTCCTCCCTATTCCTTCAGAAAAGGAGCCCCACACTGGGAAACCCTCTTCCAGTTAGGGCCACACCAGTGTGGAGTCATAGAAGATGATAAGTCCCTTGCCTGGGTGGACACACTCCTCTTAGAGCATCCCAATATGGACATGGCCATATCCGTATTTAGCACTGCTGGCTCATATGGCATCCCTGCATCCCTGGTTGTGCCCAGGCTCTTTTCCTCCTGGTTGCTCTTCCTGCAGTCCGATCCAAGCCTGCTATGATGTATGGGGTAGTTCTGACCCTGATGCAGAACATGATAAGGTGGGAAAGACAGGCTCTCTTCTCCTTGGAAAACAGAATGAGATTCATTTGCCAAATCCCAGAGTTTCACAAGGTCCTCTGTAAGGAAAACTTACCCTTGATGGATGAGTCTCAGGTTAGGAACCACGTAAAGAAACTGGGCATCCTGAAGTCCATGCGCCCTGATGGGATTCCCCCATGAGTGCTGAGTGTGGTGGAGGAGCTCTTTCCCCAGCTCAACTGTAGTTCAAGGTTCACTCCTGTTATATCATCGCTCTTTTAATGTGCAAAATGTACAGGTGAGTATGAAAAGACACTCCCTGATTTTGTCTAGGACCCTGCAACCTACATCATAGGTTAATCTGGGAAATACCAGAACTGCACATTAAGGAAGGTACTGGAACAGCTCCTGGTTATGGAGGTCATCTTCAAGCATGTGGAGGATAAGGTGATCAGGAGTAGTCAGCATGGATTCCCCAAGGGGAAATCATGCTTAACCAATTGGATAGCCTATGATGAGATGACTAGCTGGGTAGATGAGGGGAGAGCGCTGGATGTGGTATATCTTCAAAGGCTTTGACACTGTTTTCCATAAGATCCTCATGGACAAGTTCAGGAAATGTGGCCTAGATGAGTGGACAGTGAGGTGGATTGATAATTGGGTGGGTGGCAGAGCTCAGAGGGTTGTGCTCAGTGGTGCAGTCTAGTTGGAGGCCTGTAGCTAACCGTGTCCCCCAGGGTTCAATACTGGGTCCAGTCTTGTTCAGCTTATTCATCAATGACCTCCTTTTCTTTTGGCTCTATATCAAGATCTGCCTTTGTCCCAGCAGCTGCGGAGCCTTCCGAGGGGCTGGGGCTGTGGTGGCTATGCCCCAAGCTCTACCACAGCCTGTGGCAAGGCAACCATGAGCGCAGTGGCCATGAGCCCTGCCTGCCTGCCTGAGCTGGCCTTGTGCACTGCTCATACACACATGGCTTTTCAGAGACATAAGTCCCTGCCTTGCACACACAGGCAGTGCACTGCAGCACTTGTAGTGTCCCTCTGGCTCCTGCAGCCACTGCCAGAGGCTGGGAGACACCTCAGACTTGTGGTGCATTGCCCTGCTCTGCCCTCTTCTGAGATGTCCCAAGGCATGAAGAACGGGCATAGGGAGCTCGGGGGTTTAAGGAAGCACATCCCAGAGCTGCATTCAGGTCTTGTACTTTGGACTAGATGGTCTCTGAAGGTGCCTTCCCCCTGAACTGTTCTGTGCTATTCAGGCAGTTGCTCCATGGCTGTTACGCTAGAAAGAAGGGACCTGAAGACGCTGTCTGCCCACTGGCTTTCATGACCCCCCCTAGAGATAGCAGATGGCCTTTGTGCTTGCTCGTGTTCCTCTCTCCACATACATACGAATTGCCTGCTGGCAGCAGCAGCAAAGGGTTTCTGTTCCCATGTCTCCCCTGCACATGGAGAAGGCCCTGGGACATCCCATCTCCCAGGGAGCCTCTTTCAGGTGAGCACGTCTGTGCTGGCCTGGCCGGCCATTGCTGCAGCCCCTCACCACGCTCCCCACCGCCCCAGCTGGTGGTGCTGCTCTGCAGAGCGAGGGGGCTGTGTTGCCCGGGGCACAGGGGCACTCTGCAGGGCCGTGCTGGTCAGGCTGGGGGGCAGAGCCAGCTGGTGGGGGCCCTGCCCCTGACTGCCTCCCACAGCAGTTCTTCTGTGGCCCTGGGGTGCTCAGAGGTGCCTGGCCTGGCAGAGCGAGGAACCTCTTTGGGCTCTCTTCCTTGGGCACGTTCGGATCTGACAGCAGCTCTAAAAGCAGACATGAGCTTTCAGTCACGGCCCTTTTAGGATGGAAATGCTGTTCTGGAGGCCAGCTGTGTCACCCAAGTGCCCACTGCCTATCCCTGCCTGTGGTCCCAGCATAGCCACACAGCAGCACTGGCACCAATCTACAGGAGCATCCAGGCCTTACACCACCAGCAGGGCTCAGAAGGAGAGGGTGGCAGTGGCAAGAGAACAGCTCTGCATGGACCAGAGCTGGTGCTCCCTGGCTGTGCTGCTGGGCCTGACTCTTTTCTCCTCCACTTCTGCACATGGGCACTGCCTCTGCAGAACAAGAAAACATCTCAGAGGAAGCATATAAGACAAAAAGGCACTTTAATTTGTTTAAATACAAAAGAAAATGAAGAATTTCTTTATGGTCTAATATTCTAAGAACAAAACTGGGAAAAAATATTCAGCATAAGATCACAGAAAATACAAAAAGGACACAACAACAAAACAGCAACACAAAAACAGAGGTCAGGCTCAGCTGCAAACCAAGGAGTAGCAAGAGTAGCATTATGAATGATTTGTGAAAAAAAAGTCAGACAGTTATGGCCTACGAAATATACACAGTCTTAATTTTCCACACAGCATCCTTGAGCTCCTGGTTCCTCATGCTGTAGATGAGGGGGTTCAATGCTGGAGGCACCACCAAGTACAGAAATGCCAGAACAAGATCAAGGGAAGGGGAGGAGATAGAGGGGGGCTTTAGGTGGGCAAACATAACAGTGCTCAGAAACAAGGAGACCACAGCCAGGTGAGGGAGGCATGTGGAAAAGGCTTTGTGTCGTCCCTGCTGGGATGGGATCCTCAGCACGGCCCTAAAGATCTGCATGTAGGACAGAGCAATGAAAACAAAACACACCCACAATAGAAAAGCACTAACCGTAGTAATTCGAACTTCCCTTAGGTAGGAGTCTGAGCAGGAGAGCTTGAGGATCTGGGGGATTTCACAGAAGAACTGGTCCAGGGCATTGCCACGGCCAAGGGGTAATGAAAATGTATTGGCAGTGTGCAGCACGGCGTGAAGAAAGCCACTGCCCCAGGCAGCTGCTGCCATGGTGGCACAGGCTCTGCTGCCCAGGAGGGTCCTGTAGTGCAGGGGCTTGCATATGGCAATGTAGCGGTCATAGGCCATGATGGTGAGAAGGGAAATCTCTGATGAATAGAAAAAGAGTATGAGAAAGACCTGTGCAGCACATCCTGCATAGGAAATGGTCCTAGTGTCCCAGAGGAAATTTGCCATGGCTTTGGGGAGAGATGTGGAGATGCCTCCCAGGTCGAGGAGGGCAAGGTTGAGGAGGAAGAAGTACATGGGGGTGTGGAGGCGGTGGTCACAGGCTACAGCGGTGAGGATGAGGCCGTTGCCCAGGAGGGCAGCCAGGTAGATGCCCAGGAAGAGCCCAAAGTGCAGGAGCTGCAGCTCCCGTGTGTCTACGAATGCCAGGAGGAGGAACTTGGTGATGGAGCTGCTATTACACATTTCTTGCGTCTGAGCAAGGGAGCCTGTCCAAAAGAAGAAATGACAGTGCAAAATTTAAGGACTTCTTTGACTAAAATCCATTGCATGTCTCAAAAAACAACACACAAAAAACATACTGCCTCATTCATTTCAGGAAGAGCTTTCTGCAGCTGCTTGGCTTACCTCGGGTTGGTGCTCTGAGGGTGCCACAACAAGCAGGGGGCTCTGCTATGGGCAACAAGCAGGGGGCTCTGCTATGGGCTCTGCAGCAGTCAGTCCTGGTCTACAGCAACAGGTAAAAGAGAATCTGGAGTGATCAGAGAGGTCCACTGGCCAGGGACATCTCCCCATTTTCAGGTCATGAGGAGAAGGTCAAATAATTCCTCAAGAAATAACAAAGGTGATGTTGGTACTGTCTGTAGGCTGAGGTGTATGAAGGGATTTTTTTTGAGATGCCTCATGGACATGCAGCAATGCTCAAGAAGCCTTAGCATCTAATACAGATGTTATTTCTCCATTACCATCAGACTGTTTCAGCACATGGGCAGGAAAATAGAAGAAGATTGTAAAAACTGCATTGCCGTCAGGTAGCTCTTGCCTTGCAATTCTGCTGGCGGTGGGTGGTGTGGCCATTCTGCTTCAGCTTGGGGTGGTGTGGGGCTGTGAGCAGCCTGCCCCAGGCAGCAGGCTCTGGGCAGCAGTAGGACCCTGCCCTGCCCTGCCAGGGGGACTCCTTCCACCTGCAGCTTCTCACCGCAGCCCCTGGGCAGCTCCCCGGGCAGGCTGAGTGCTGAGCCTGGCAGGCGACAGAGGCCCTGCTCCAGCACACAGCCCCTGGAGCACAGCAGGGACCCTGCTCTGCACCACAGCCTTGGTCAACCCTGTCTGCACCCCTGTCTGCACAGCCAGCCTCAAGAGAAGGGAGCCCTCAGGCGTTGCACGCTGACCCTGCAGCACACAAGCCCTGCATGTCCTTCAGCTCCAACACCGAGCATCCTCCTGACAGCTCCCATCGGCTGAGGGATGTGCCAGCTCCAGGAGAGCGTGGCAGGGTGCGCAGCGACACTGCCCTGAACCCAGAGACATACCGTGGGGCTGTGAAGATTTCTCCCCCAGCGAGCTCTCCTCCACCTGCCCGCTCCCCCCTCCCCCCCCCCCCCCCCCCCCCCACGCCCAGGGTGCCTTGAACCTCTTTCCCCCTTCTCTCCTCTTCCCATGTCAGCTGCAGGCAGTGCCCCCAGCCCTGCTGCACCTTGCAGAGGAGCTGCTCGTGGGTGGCTGAAGCAGCTTCTCAAGTAGTCCAAGCCTAATGCAAACTCCAAAGCCTCTCTCAGTGTTAACAGTCCCACTGAGGGACAGTATTGACAAAGGCTCCCCATGGACTTGTTAGAGCAGAAAATTGCAGGCAGTGATGATGGGGAGACCAAGGTGGCCCTGAGGCTGAGAAAACCTTGATGTGTCCCATGAAGTCCAACAGTCGGGCCCTGACCCCAGCCTCTGGGAAGGGAGATCCTGTCCTGCCAGTGGGGTTTAGGGCTCTTGCTGGGTCAGTTCAGTGTGGGGATGGGCAATGCCAAGTACAAAGCCACAGGTGGTCATCTCCTAGGCTCTTGGAAGGGGATAAGGAGGCATTGAGATCCTAATGCTCTAAGGATAACATGTCTCCTCATAGGCATCACTGACAGAGACAAGAGCCAGAGCCCAGCAGACAAAGCTGTTGGCTCTGTTGGGGGCTTTCATCTTGCAAAAGATCCTTGACCATAACCACCACTGTGGTGGTTGTCTTATGCTGTTGCGTGTCTGTATCTGTTTTCCTGCAGGACTTTGGTATCCACACTGCTTCCCCGCCTTGCTCTCACCTGAGCACCTTCCCACCTTGACCGACGTCTCCCCACCTGCCCTCAGTAATCCATGAAACACAAAGCCAGATCAGACACCCTCTGGGTGATCTCTTGCACTACAGCTCTGCTCTTCAAGTAACATTTCACCTCAGCCCCCATCTCACCATGCCCAAACCTGAATTTTGTGATATTCTTTCTTTCATGCTCTTTCCTACAAAGAGGCAAAAATCCACCATCACTGCAACCACCCCTCAAGCAGTCTCAGCCTATTTCTCTACTGCCTGGAGCCTCCATAACTTAGGGCCAAAGAAGCCCAGGTCCCTCAGCCTGTGCCACGCTGCTCCAGAAATTGCCACAGCAGTAGAGTCAAGGGGGACGATAACCCAAGTGGTCTGGGTGGCCCACGCTGCCCCTAGTGCAGCCCTGTAGGGAGCTGGCCTTGTTCCCTGTCAGCATGTCCCACTGGCTCCTATGGTGTCCTTGTAGCACCCAGGCCCTTCTCCTCAGGGTCCCCCCTCAGATGTTCACGTCCAACCCTGCCCTGATGGATGCAGGTATTCTGCCCCACATGCAGCACTGGCCACTTCTCCTTGCCAACTTCAGGGGGTTTCTGTTGGCTGAAGGCTGGAGATTCTCAAGGTCCACTTGCACTGAAGCTCCATTTTGTCACCTGTTCATGGCTGGGTGCAGGTGGCTCACCCTGATGGTGGTGATTCTCATACGATAACAGTGTGAGGATTGTCAGGACTCTACAGGCACTAAGGGAGGTACTTGTTTAGTGGAATTTCTGACCCTGTCAAGAATTACCATGAGAACCATCTCTGAAACACCCAATGACACTACAAAGCAAGCAAAGACAGAATCAGAGGGAATGCTTGTTGGGCTCTTTGTCTGCTAGGGCATTTTACAGGAAAACATGCAATATGGATCCCTCCAGCAGCTGGACTTGGACCCTCTGTCTAGCCAGGAGCTTGCCTCATGATCTCCTCCCATTCCCTAAACACATAAACTGTAACGAGTCTCTCCTGTACAGAATCACCAAACTTTTGATGCTGGGAGCCAGCAAGCTCCCACCATTTACCTGCCTCTGCCTCCTTCTCCTGTTGATTTTGGTCAAGAGTCCCTTTCTCATTCATGCCAGCCTCCTGCCACCTTTGCTTACTTCCTGTGTGTCAGGTTGGATCATTCATGAGCTTGAAGAGGTGATGATAGAACAAGGAGCAATGGTTTGAAACTTAAGGAAGCGTAGATTTAGATTAGATATGAGGAAGAAATTCTTTCCTTACCAGGGTGGTTGCCCAGAGAACCTGTGGATGCCCCATCCCAGAAAGTGTTCAAGGCCAGGTTGGATGGGGCTTTGAGCAAACTGGTCTGGTGGAAGGAATCCCTGCCTGTGAAAGGGTTTTGGAATTGGGTGACCTTGAAGGTCCCTTCCAATGCAATCCATTCTATCAGTAGATGCTCAAACACCAACCAGTTCCCTGCACCCCTCCTCTCTGCAGGGTCATATCCCAAAGAAATCCTCCAAGTAGGTCCCTCAGCAGGCCCAAGTCTGCTCAACTCAGGTCCTTTGCTTTGCCTTGGTCCCCTCTCTCAGCATCCTCAACTCCACCTTCTCACCTCCTTAAAATCCCTGAGCACTTCATGTTGAGTTCTAAGTATGATGTCCTGCAGGCCACCTCAGCTCACTGGCTCCTCAGTCACCCGTGCCAGCCAGATGTCATCAAGGAGCTTCCAAACCCTCCTGGAGGTTTTGTGTAAGGGCATGCAGAAGCAGAGGGTCTGCTCCTTCCAGTTTATCTGGTCAAGGACCTTTTCCAGTGCACCAAGGGATGCTGATAAGGGAGGCCATGATGGGAGCCATACCTGGTCAGTTGTGCCAATTGATAAGGAAAGGGACAGAACGTGGGGATGCTGACTCACACAAAACTGTCTGATTGAGGAGTTTTAAATTGAGATGAGGGTGAGAACAGGCAACAAAAAAATGAACAATATGACTATGACACAGGAATGTGCTCAGGTGGCCAACAAGGCCGTCAGCAGTTTGGCTTGGGGTGGTTCAGCCTGGAGAAAGGGAGGCTCAGGGGAGACCTTATCGCTTTCACAACTCCCTCGTAAGAGGTTGCAGCAGGGTGGGGGTAGGTCTTTCTCCCAATCAAGAAGAAACAGGAGAAGAGGAAATGGCTTCAGGTTTCACCAGGGGAGGTTTGGGGTGGGTATGAGGAAAAATTTCTTCCCCAAAAGGGTTGCTGGGCCTTGAAAGAGGCTGCCCAGGGAAGGAGTTGAGTCACAATCCCTGTGGCTATGCAAAAGATGTGTAGATGTGGTGCTTGGGACGTGGTTTGGTGGTAGATTTGGCAGGGCTGGGTTAGCGCTTGGACTTGATGACCTCAGAGGTCTTTTCCAGCCTAAATGATTTGACAATTCTATGATAATAAGCAGAAGTGCTGAGACACAGAGCTGACCAAGCAAACATAGAGACATGGACAAGACACAGACCATGAGGATTCTTTTTAACAGAAGAGTAGAGAAAGCAGCTGGAAATAGAAGATCTTCTTAGAAGAGAGCTTTCCAAGCTAGAGAAAGGAGAAAGCATTTGTGTGTAACTTTAAACTTTCAGAAGAAAAGAAAAAACTTGCTAAATGTGGGCAAGAAAAACACAAAGAAATAAAACCACCACTTATGATTAAATCTTCAGAAATATTTTGTATTTGTTACCGGTGAGCTTTACGGAATTTGCCAGAAATATTTTTTTCTGGGGGTGAATCTGTCAAATTCTCTTAAATTTAAGTGTCACTGACAAACCTTTGAGTCCAAAGAAATAGATACTGAGTGGTGCCCCAATGGGCGGGAAGGCAGCGGTGGCTGTGTTACTCAGGTGTCACAGTGGGCAGAGGGGCAGTGGTGGCTGTGTCACCCAGGTGTCACAATGGGTAGGGGGTCAGCAGTGGCTGTGTCACCCAGGTGTCACAGTGGGGCCGTGACATGGCAGACCAGTTGGGATAAATGGCCAGGGGTGCGGGTAGGCCCCAGTCGGGATGGAAGCCCCTGGCAACAGGCAGCAGAGGGCAGAGCAGGACAGGACAGGGAGGTGAGTGCATGATGGAGCATGGGCTGAAGCGGTGTCCGAGGCTGAGCAGGGCCAGCGTCCTGCTGCAGCCTGAGCAGGGGCTGGAGCTCAGCAGCTGTTCGAGCAGGGGCTGGCTTTGAGCAGCCCCCACAGCAGAATGGGAACCAAGTGTTTGCTGCAGAAACGGTGTTGCAGACCTTCAGCTCAAGAAGTGATATGAAAGTTTTTGGATATCCTGGGAAGATGCTTGGGTATCTTGGGGAGATCCTTGGTTGCTCTGGAAGAGGCATGGGTTCTCCAGGGTTATGTTTGGTGTCAAGGGAGGTGCTTGCTCGCCCTGAGCAAGACAGTTGGGTGCTCCAGGAAGGTGTTGTATTCCTTGGGGAGATGCTTGGCAGGTCCACAAAGATGGGTGGTGTCCCCAGGGAGGAGCTTGCGTGTTCCACCGAGATGCTTAGGACCTCCATGGAGATGTCTGAGTGACCAGGGGAGAACCTTGGGTGCAGACGGGATATGCTTATGTGCCCTGGGGAGGGAGGTGCTAGTGTTCTCTGGGAATATCCTTGGGCTCTCTAGGAAGATGCTCCTATTCCCCTGGGAGATACTTGGGTGCCCCAGTATGTGCTTGAGTATTGCAGAGAGCAGTTTGTCTCCTCCAGGGAGGGTCCTGAGTGCTCCAAGAGTGTTGCTGAGTTCCCTGGGCAGGTGCTTGTTTGCCCTGTTGAGATGCTTGGGTGTTCCAACAAGATTGCTGAGTGCTCAAGAACGATGCTTGGATGCTTCGGGGAGATGTATGTTTCCTCAGGTGAGAAGCACTGGTTTTCTGGAAACAAGCTTGTGTCCCCCTGGGAGGTGCTTGTGGACAACAGGGAAGCACTGCGGGTCTCTAGAAAGATGCCTGGTTGCCTGTGGAGTTGTTTGTGTACCTTGAGGAGATGCTATGGTGCACAAAGAAGATGCTTGGGTACTCCAGAGACATGCCTGGGTGACCCTGTGTTATACTTTCTCCAAATTGATGCTTGGGTGCTCTTGGAATGTTCTTGTGTGCCTCCAGGAGAAGACTATGTGCTCCTGGAAGGTGCTTGGATGCCCCGAGGAGATGTCAGCATGCCTTGGGAAAATGCTTGGGTTCACCAGGGAGATCCTTGGTCTTCAAAGGAGGTGATTGCGTTGCCCAGGGAGGTGTTTGGCTGTCGCATGGAAATGGATGGTTTCTCCCGGAACCTGTTGGTTTGCCTTAGGGAGATGCTTGGGTGCTACAAGGATGTTCTTGGGTGTCCCTTTTAGACAGTTGGGCACCCACAGTTGATGCTACTGTTTCCCAGGGAGGTGCTTGGGTCCTCCAAGGGGATGCTTCTTTTCTAAGGGGAGATGCTTTTGGGTAATGCAAAGAGGTGTTGGAATGCAACAGGAGAGATCCTTGAAGGATGTACTTGGGTGCCGTAGGGAGATGATTCGGTGCTCTATGTAGATTCCTAACTTCTCCAATGAGATGTTTTTGTGGTGTGGGAGAATTTTTCATTGCATCTGGAGTGAGAGGCTTGAGTGCTGATAGAAGACACATTCATCCCCCAGGAACATACTTGCGTCCCCTGGGGAGATGACTGGGTGCCCCGTGGACATACTTGAATGACCCAGGGAGGGGCTCCTGCACCCCACAGAAGCTCTGGGGTTCCAAGGGACGTGCTTCCCATCTCCAATGAGATACTTGTGTGCCCCAGGTGGTGTTTTGGAGCCCTGGGTAGATGCTTGGGTTCTCCACTCAGATGTAGGAGCGTAGTTGGAGATTCTTGGGTACTTCAATGAGGTGCTTGAGTGTTCCAGGCAGGTGCTTCTGTGCTGCAGGAAGATGCTTGGGTGACTGGGGGAGAATCTTGTATGACTAGGGGGTAAGTTTGTGTGCTCCAGGGAGGTTTTTCTTTTGCCCCAGAGATATACTTATCATGGAATCATAGAGCCCTAGAATGGCCAAGGTGGGAAAGGACCTCGAGTATCATAGTTCCAACCCCCCTGCCATAGACAAGGAGGCCACACACTTTAGCAGGTTGCTCAGGGCCTCATCTAACCTGGTTTTGAAGTCAGCTAACCTGGTCATCTAACCTGACCTTATGTGCCCTGGGGAGAAGCTTATATACCTTGGGAATATCCTTGGACTCTCTAGGAAACCGCTCAGTTGCAAGGGGTCACTTGGATGCCCAAGGAGGTGCCTGGGTACTGCAGAGAGCAGTTAATATTCTCCAAGGAGTTCCTGGAGTGCTCCAGTTGTGCTCTTGATTGCCTTAGGAAGGTGCTTGGGTGTACCTGTGGGAAGTTTGAGTTCTCCTGGGAGGAGCTTGTGACCCAGAGGCAGGTGCTGGCAGCCTCTAGGGAGGTGCTTAGGTGCCACTTGCAGTGCTGGTGTGCCATGGGAAAATGCTTGTATACCCTGAGAAGCTCCATGGCTCCTCCAGGAAGGTGCTTGGATTCCCCGGGGAGATGCTTGTGTACCAAGGGAGATGTTTGGCTGACCCATGTCAATGTATGGTTTCTCCAGAGAGGTGCTTCATTGCTGGAGGGAAATTTCTGGGTGTTTGAAAGATATTCTTGTGTGCTCCCGAGAGATGATTATGTACCTCAGGCCATTCTGTGCCCAAAAGAGATGCCTGTGTGCCCTTGGAAATGCTTTTCTGCTCCTGTGGACTGCTTGGGTCCTGAAAATGTTCACGCTTGGGTGCCCAGCAGTAATGCTTGGGTGGTCCAGGGAGATTCCTGGGGCCTTCAGTGACATGGAAAGTGTCTTGGAATGTCTGGACCACCTTGGGTGGTCCAGAAACATGCTGGGGACACTGTGGGAGATTCTAGGATGCCCCAGGGACATTTTTAGGAGTCCCAAAAAGTTACTTGAGTGTTCCAGGAAGGTGCTTGTATGCTCTGGGGAGATGCTTGGGTACAGCAGAAAGGTGCTTGTATGCCCTGATGGAGATGCTTGTGTTGCCTGGGGAGATACTTGATTGCTCCAGGGAGATGTTGAGTGTTGTGCAGAGATGCTTGGTGCCTCAAGAGAGGTGCTTGTTTCCCTTGGGAAGATGATTGGGTGTCCTGTGGAAATGCCTGGCTACACCAAGGAGGTCCTTGGAACCTCCAGGAAGATGCTTGTCTACCCTTTGGATATGCTTTGTTTCTCCAAAGAGATGCTTGAGTGTCCCAGAGACATGTGGTGTGCCCAAATGAGGGGCTTAGGGAGTCCATGGAGGTTTGTGGGTGACACGGGAAGATTCTTGGGCATCCCAGGGAGATGTGTGGCTTCTCTTGGAGGTGCTTGATGGCTGTAGGGAGGTGCTTGGGAGCTCCAAGGGTGTTCTCGCATGCCCTATAGTGATGCTGGGGTAGCCATGAGTAATGCTTTTGTGCCCCCTGGAGGTGCTTGGTTGCTGCAGACTCTAGCAATTCCCTGTATGCCACAATCACCTCACTTAGGCAGGCAGGAATTTCCCAGGGAACTCAAGCGTCTCCACACTTCCCTGATTCTCTGATCCCTGGAGGTGTTTGTTGCACCCAGGGAGATGCTTGCTTTCTCCAGAGGGAATCTTGGGTGTTCCAGGGAGATGCTTGATGAGTCAGCAAGAAACTAAGCACCCCTGGGGGGGTGTCTGAGTACATCAGGAGGTGATTGGTTTTCCTGGGGATATGCTTAGGTGCCCAAAGAGGTACTTGTGTTGCCCCGGAGGTGCTTGGGTGCTCCAGGGAGGAGCCTGGGCATTAAAGATTGAGTGCTCTAGGGAGATACTTGTGTGTCCAGGGAGACAGTCAGGTGCTGCAATGAGCTGCTTGGGTGCTCCAGGTTGCTTTCTTCTTTTCTCCGGAGGTGCTTGGGTGCCCTGGACTGATATAGGATTGCTCCAGCGAGTCCATTGTTTTCTCAGTAAAGCTGCTTGCTTTCTCTGGAAAAATGCTTGAGTGCCCCAGGAAGTTGCTTGGCTGCTCCAGGAAGGTACTTGGATGCCATGGGGAAATCTTGGAGGTGCTTGCTTTCCCATGGAATATGGCAGTGTGTGCTGGGGAAAGAGTTGGGTGCTCCCAGGATGTTCTTGGGTGTCCCCAGGACATAAGCGAATAGCCCTGTAGATTCTTTGGTGTCCCACAGAGGTGCTTGGGTATCGAAAGGAGAGGCCTTGGTGAGCAGGAGGGCAGTGGTGGCTGTGTCACCCAGGTTTCACAGTGGGCAGGGGGGCAGTGGTGCTTGTGTCACCCAGGTGTCACAGGGGGGCTGTGACATGGCAGACCAGTTGGGATAAAGGACCCGTGGTTGCGGGTAGGCCTCAGTCAGGATGGATGCCCCTGGCAGCAGGCAGCAGAGGGCAGAGCAGGGCAAGACAGGGAGGTGAGTGCGTGATGGAGCAGGGGCTGAAGCGCAGCACGAGCCTGAATGGTCCAGGAAACTATGTGCGCAGGAGATGATTGTGTGCTCCCGTAGGATGCCTCAGAAGATGCTTTCTTGCTCCATGGAGGTTCTTGGCTATCCCAAGAACAATCTGGGTGCTCCCCAGGCTTCTTAGATGCTCTGTTAAGATGCTCCAATGAGGAGTGCTCCAATGAGCTGCTTGGGTATTCCAGGAAGGTGCTTCTGTACTTCGGGGAGTTGGAAGACAGGGGCAGAACCTTTTATTATGAGGAAAGAACTTTGTGTGCTCCAGGGAGGCTTGTCTTGTGCCTCAGGGATATGCTTACTTACCCTGGAGAGGTGACTGTGTGCCCTGAAAATGTCTTTGGGCTTTCTAGGCGGATGCTCAATTCTGCTGGGGTCACTTGGATGCCACAGGAGGTGCTTGAGTAGTGCAGAGAGCAGGTTGTGTGCTCCAGGGAGGTGCTGTACTGCACTAAATGTGTTGTTCCGTGCTTTAGGGAGGTGCTTGGTTGTCCCTATAAGATACTCACGTTCTCCAGGGAAGTGGCTGAGTAACCCAGAGGCAGGTGCTGGTTGTCCCCAGGGAGGTGCTTGGGTGCCCATGGAGGTGCGTGTGTGCCATGGGAAAATGCTTGTACACGCCGAGAAGATCCTTCAGTCCTCCAGGAAGTTGCGAGAATCCCCCAGGGAGCTGTTTCTCTGACCCAGGGCAATATAGGATTTGTCCAGAGAGGTGCTTCATCAGTGGAGGAAATTCCTTGGTTCTTGAAAAATGTTCTTGGGTGACCTATGCAGATGCTTAGGCACCCAAGGGTAATGGTACTGTGATGCTCAGGCTGCAGCGTGGCTCTTGCACTGCTCAGGCTCGGACATTCCAGTTCTGGGCTCCCCGGTACAAAAGAGACAGGGATCTCCTGGAAAGAGTCCAGCAGAAGGCCACAAAGATGGTACGGGGCCTGGAGCATCTTCCCTATGAGGAAAGACTGAGAGACCTGGGTCTGTTCAGCCTTGAGAAAAGAAGACTGAGAGGGGATCTTATTAATGTTTACAAACATCTTAAGTGTGGAAGACAGAGGGATTTGGCCGACCTCTTTTCAGTGGTGACACCAGGGTGGCTTGTTGGGACAATTGGGTGCTCCAGGGAGGTTCTTGAATGCCCTGGGCAGGTGCTTGGGTGCCCTGGGGACATGTAAGGCTTTCCCAGCAAATTGAACCAGCGAGATGCCTGGGTTCCTTGGGAAGATTCTTGCTTGCTTCACAGAGATACCTGGGTGAGCTAGGAAGTGCTAAGGTTCTTGGGGGGTATGTTGGCTGTCTCGAAGGAGAGCCTTGTTTGCTTGGGGAGAAGCTTGGGTATTCCTACAAGGTGCTTGGATTATCTCGGGAGATGTTTGAGTGTTTCAGTGCCCTGTGGAGATGCTCAGATGGTCAATGAACTTACTTGCATGCTCTGGGGAGACATCAGAGTACCTCAGGAGGTGTTTGGGTGCCCTGGGGAGGTTCTTTGGTGCTCCAGTGAGGTGCGTAAGTGCTGTGGGGAGATGCATGGCTCCTCCAGGAAGATGCTCTTTGGAGATTCTTGGGTGCCAACTTTGGTGCAGTTATGACCAAGGGAGGTGCTTGGGTGCTCCAGGAAGATGCCTGTATTCCCTGGGGCAGATTCTTGCTTTCCCTAGGGAGATTCATGTCTTCTCCATGGAGGTGCCATAATGATCCTTGGAAAAGATTGTGTGCTTTGGGGAGATGCTTGGGTACTCCTTGTAAGATAGGTTGCTGCTCAGGGGAGATTCTTGGGTTGTCTGGGGAGATTCTTGGATGCTCAAGGGAGAAGGCTGGGTACCCTTGGGACATACTTGTGTGCCTAAGGGAGATGTTGGTGTGAACTAGGGCAATGCTTTGTTTCTCCAGTGAGGATCTTGAGTACACCTCCCTGGGGAATCCTTAAGTATCTCCTGGGAACCTAAGCATCTTTCTGAACCACCAAAGGATCTTCCAAGCATCTCCCCAGAGTTCCCAAGTGTCTTCCAGGAGCTCCAAATCAACATCATGAGAAAGCAAGTATATCCCTGAGGTATCAATCTTCTCCCCAGGAAACCCAAGCATATTCTAGGAGGACCCATGCACCTCCCACAGCACTCAAGCATCTCACTAGAGCACTGAAGAATTTCCACTGTGAACCCACTGCCTTCTGATGCACTAAGACATCGCCCAAAGACATACAAGTATTACTTGAAAAACCCAGGCACCTGAACAGAGAACCCAAGCACCTCCTTGGAATAACGATACACCTCCCTGGGGAACAGCAGAATAAAACCATGGGTGCCCAAACATCTGCACAGGTCACCCATGAACATCTTTCAAGCACCCAGGAACGTCCCTCCAGCAATGGAGCACGTCTCTGGAGAAACCATACATCACCCTGGGTCAACCAAACATCTACCTGGGTACACAAGCATCTCCCTGGGGAATCCAAGCACCTTCCTGGAGGACCCAAGGAGTTCCTTGGGGTATGTAAGCATTTTCCCATGGCACCCAAGCACCTGGAGAGGCACCCAAGCACTTCGCTGGGGACCACCAGCACCTTCCTGTGGTTCTCTAGCACCTCTCTGGAGCACCCAAGCATCTCACACGAACAGACAAGCACTTCCCTAAGGAATTCAACAGCAAACTTGGCACAATCCAGCACCTCCCTGGAGCACACAAACTACTCTCTGCAGTACTCAAGCATCTCCTGGGGCATCTAAGTGACCCCTGGATAACTGAGCATCTTCCTAGAGAGGCCAAGGATATTCCCAGGGCACACAAGCTTCTTCTCCCCAGGGTACATAATCATATCACGGGGGCACAAGAAAAGCCTCCCCAGAGCATCAGTATTTCTTCCGTCAGAATAAAAGATTCTGCCCCTGTCACCCAAGCATCTCCCTGCAGCACAGAAGCACCTGCCTGGAACACCCAAGCACATCACAGGAGTAACCAAGAATCTCCCCACAGCACTCCTACATCTGACTGGTGAACCCAAGCTTTTCTGCAGGGCTCCAAAACACCATCTGGGGCACACAAACATCTCACTGGAGATGTTAAGCACCTTCCTTGGCACCCAAGAGCTTCCGTGGGGTCCACAAGCACCTGCCACGGTCATTCAAGTATGTCCATGAGGCAACCAGGTGTCTTCCAAGGGGACGTAAGCATTTTCCTGGTGGACCCATGCATCTCCTACTAACACTCAAGCATCTCACTATGGATGCACTGAAAAATTCTCCCAGACCACTAAAGAGTTGTTTAGAAAATCAAGAACCTATCAAGAGCACTTGAGCACTTAAGCAGGGCACAAAAGTACATTCTTCAAGCACCCAAATACCTCTCAAGCATTTCCCAGAGAATACAAGCAGCTTTACTGAGGAACCAATGGACTTGCTGAAACACTCATATAAGTCCAGGGCACCCAAGCACCTCTGGAGAAAAGAAGGAACCAACCTGGAGCACCCAAGCACCTCCGGAGAAAAGAAGAAAGCAACCTGGAGCACCCAAGCAGCTCATTGCAGCACCTGACTGTCTCCCTGGACACACAAGTATCTCCCTAGAGCACTCAATCTTTAATGCCCAGGCTCCTCCCCTGGAGCACCCAAGCACCTCCGGGGCAACACAAGTACCTCTTTGGGCACCTAAGCATATCCCCAGGAAAACCAATCACCTCCTGATGTACTCAGACACCCCCCCAGGGGTGCTTAGTTTCTTGCTGACTCATCAAGCATCTCCCTGGAACACCCAAGATTCCCTCTGGAGAAAGCAAGCATCTCCCTGGGTGCAACAAACACCTCCAGGGATCAGAGAATCAGGGAAGTGTGGAGACGCTTGAGTTCCCTGGGAAATTCCTGCCTGCCTAAGTGAGGTGATTGTGGCATACAGGGAATTGCTAGAGTCTGCAGCAACCAAGCACCTCCAGGGGGCACAAAAGCATTACTCATGGCTACCCCAGCATCACTATAGGGCATGCGAGAACACCCTTGGAGCTCCCAAGCACCTCCCTACAGCCATCAAGCACCTCCCAAGAGAAGCCACACATCTCCCTGGGATGCCCAAGAATCTTCCCGTGTCACCCACAAACAGAATCACAGAATCACAGAATCGTCTAGGTTGGAAGAGACCTCCAAGATCACCCAGTCCAACCTCTTACCTAATACTGACAAGTCCTCCACTAAACCATATCACTAAGCTCAACATCTAAACATCTCTTAAAGACCTCCAGGGATGGTGACTCAACCACTTCCCTGGGCAGCCCATTCCAATGCCTAACAACCCTTCCAGTAAAGAAGTTCTTCCTAATATCCAGCCTAAACCTCCCCTGGCACAACTTTAGCCCATTCCCCCTTGTTCTGTCACCAGGCACATGGGAGAATAGACCAACCCCCACCTCTCTACAGCCTCCTTTAAGGTACCTGTAGAGAGCGATAAGGTCGCCCCTGAGCCTCCTCTTCTCCAGGCTGAACAATCCCAGCTCCCTCAGCTGCTCCTCGTAAGACTTGTGTCTCCATGGACAAACCTCCATGGACTCCCTAAGCCCCTCATTTGGGCACACCACATGTCTCTGGGACACTCAAGCATCTCTTTGGAGAAACAAAGCATATCCAAAGGGTAGACAAGCATCTTCCTGGAGGTTCCAAGGACCTCCTTGGTGTAGCCAGGCATTTCCACAGGACACCCAATCATCTTCCCAAGGGAAACAAGCACCTCTCTTGAGGCACCAAGCATCTCTGCACAACACTCAAACATCTCCCTGGAGCAACCAAGTATCTCCCCAGGGCCCAGAAGCATCCCCATCAAGTACCTAAGCACCTTTCTGCAGTACCCAAGCATCTCCCCAGGGCATACAAGCACCTTCCTGGAACACTCAAGCAACTTTTTGAGACACCTAAGGATGTTGCTGGGGGACCTAGAATCTCCTGTGAGGTCCCTAGCATGTTTCTGAACCACCCAGTGGTCATTGCAATTCATCCTGAAGCACTGCTTCCACTAAGCTCAGGATCAATGCATCCGGATGAGAAAGAGGTCAGGCAAGGTGTGAAGAAGACCTATGTTCTGTTCATATCCCCATATGCTGTTTCTTTCCTTATCAATTGGCACAACTGACCAGGTTTGGCTCCCGTCATTGCCTCCCTTACATCATCTCTTGGTGCATTGGAAAAGGTACTTGACCAGATAAAATGGAAGGAGCAGACTCATCTTCAGCATACCTTTACACGAAATGTCCTGGAGGATTTGGGAACTTCTTGATAACATCTTGATGCATTGGAGACTGAAGAGCCAATGAGATGAGGTGCCCTGCAGGACCTCTTGTTATAAACCAAGATGAGGTGCTCAGGGGTGTAAAAGGCAGGGATGAGAAGGTAGAGTTGAGGCTGCTGAGAGAGGGGAACAAGGCAAAGCAGAGGCATTGAGGTGAGCAAACTTGGGCCTGCTGGTGGACCTGCTTGGAGGAATCCCAAGAGATACAGCCCTGCAGAGAGCAGTGGTAAGAGGAGCAGTTAATGCTTTAGGATCTCCTCTTTGAACCCAAGTGCGGTCCACCCAGACACAAATGAAGTCAAGAAAAGGTGGCAGGAGCCTGTCACAGATGAGAAAGGAGCTCCTAACTAAAACCAGACAGGAGAAGGAAACAGTTAAATCGTTGCATCTGGGTGCCTTCCATTATCATTGATGCGGAAAGAGATTTAGTGATTCTACGTGGGAGATTCCCATTGGAATTTATCTGCTCATCAAATGTGAGGGGATGTTGGGGTCTGGTCCTGGCTTTACACAGGGTCCAGGACCAGCTGCTGGAAGATTCCACATTGCATGTATGTCTGTATAGGTATATATTTTCCTGCAAAATACCCTAGCATACAAACAGCCCAACATTCATTTACTCTGGTCCTGGTTTTGCTTGCTTTGTAGTGTCATTGGGTGTTTCAGAGATGGTTCTCATGGTTATTCCTGCCTGGGTCAGAAATTTCTCCAAACGAGTACCTCTTTTAGTGCCTGTACTGTGCTGACAATCCTCATGTTGTTATCCTGTGAGCAATACCACGATCAGGATGAGCCATCTGAACCCAGTCATGAACAAGTGACAAAATGGAGCTTCAGTGCAGGGGGAATTGACCTTAGGAATCTCCAGCCTTCAGCCAACAGAAACCCCCTGAAGTTGGCAAGGAGAAGTGGCCAGTGCTGCATGTGGGGCAGAATACCTGCATCCATCAGGGCAGGGTTGGACGTGAACATCTGAGGGGGGACCCTGAGGAGAAGGGCCTGGGTGCTACAAGGACACCATAGGAGCCAGTGGGACATGCTGACAGGGAGCAAGGCCAGCTCCTTACGGGGCTGCACTAGAGGCAATGGGGGCCACCCAGACCACTTGAGTTATTGTTGCCCTCGACTCAGTGCTGCCGTGGCTATTTCTGGAGCAGTGTGGCACAGGCTGAGGGCTTCTTTGGCCCTGTGTCATGCAGGCTCTGGGCATTAGAGAAGTATGCTGAGACTGCTTGAGGGGTGGTTGCAGTTGTTGTGGTTTAGCCCGGCTGGCAGCCAAACACCACACAGCCGTTCGCTCACCCTCCCCCCTCCCTCTCCGGGATGGGGGAGAGAAACGGGAAAGTGAAGCCTGTGAGTTGAGATAAAGACAGTTTATTAAGACAGGAAAATAATAACAATAATAATAATAATAATAATAATGTGTACGAAATAAGTGATGCACAATACAATTGCTCACCACCCGTTGACTGATGCCCAGCCTATCCCCAAGCAGCCGGCGCCCCCTCCACCCCGGCTAGCCACCCCTATATATTGTTCAGCATGACGTCAGATGGTATGGAATACCCCTTTGGCCAGTTTGGGTCAGCTGTCCTGGGTCTGTCCCCTCCCAGCTCCTGCTGCATCTCTAGCCTGCTCGCTAGCAGGACAGAGCGAGAAGCTGAAAAGTCCTTGGCTTGGTGTAAGCACTGCTCTACAACAATTAAAACATCAGCATGTTATCAGCGCTCTTCTCATCCTAATCCAAAACATAGCACCCTGCCAGCTACTAGGAGGAAAATTAACTCTGTCCTAACTGAAACCAGGACAGCAGTGATGGTGGAGTTTTTCCTCCTAGTAGGAAGGTGCATGAGAAAGGACGAATATCATAAAATTCAGATTGGCGGGTGGTGAGATGGGGGCTGAGGTGAAACGTTACTTGAAGAGCAGAGCTGTAGTGCAAGAGATCACCCAGAGGGTGTCTGATCTGGCTTTGTGTTTCATGGATTACTGAGGGCAGGTGGGGAGACGTTGGTCAAGGTGGGAAGGTGCTCAGGTGAGAGCAAGGCGGGGAAGCAGTGTGGATACCAAAGTCCTGCAGGAAAACAGATACAGACACGCAACAGCATAAGACAACCACCACAGTGGTGGTTATGGTCAAGGATCTTTTGCAAGATGAAAGCCCCCAACAGAGCCAACAGCTTTGTCTGCTGGGCTCTGGCTCTTGTCTCTGTCAGTGATGCCTATGAGGAGACATGTTATCCTTAGAGCATTAGGATCTCAATGCCTCCTTATCCCCTTCCAAGAGCCTAGGAGATGACCACCTGTGGCTTTGTACTTGGCATTGCCAAGGAAACCTTGACACATCAAGGTTTCCTAAGCCTCACGGCCACTTTTACTTGGCCTTTGTCTCCCCATCATCACTGCCTGCAGTTTTCATCTCTAACAAGTCCCTGAGGAGGCTTTGTCTGTAATGTCCCTCGGTGGGGCGTATTAGTGCTGCTACTCTTTGCAGTTTGCATCAGACTAGGACTACCTGAGAAATGTCTTCCATGTCCTCTCAGTGTCTGAGCCTCCCAGGCTCTGCCCCAACCCACCAGAGGGGCCATTAAAGTACCTTGGTCTTGAAGTGTGCTGCTGAGCTGGGCTGGGCTCCTAGGATGGAGGGAAGGAGCTCCTGGCAAGCGGACAGCACTGCAAAGAGACAGCTCTGCCCAGGAGCAGCTCCTCTGCAGGGTGCAGCAGGGCTGGGGACACTGCTTGCAGCTGACATGGGGAGAGGAGAGAAGGGGGAGAGTGTTTCATGGTAGCCTGGGGTCGGAAGGGAGAGGAGAGGTTACGGGGGGAGAAATCTTCACAGTCACCTGTACTGGGTCTGGCTGGGATGTTAACTTTCCCTGTAGCAGCCCATACAGTGCTGTGCTCTGCACTTGTAGCTAAAACAGCAGTGGTATCACACCAGTGTTGTGTCTGCTGCTGAGCAGTGCTGGCACAGCATCAGGACTCTCTCTAACCCTCCTAGGGGGTGGGCAAAAATGTGAGAAAAGAAACATCACCAGGGCAGCTGACCTAAACCAACCAAAGGGATATTCCACACCATATGATGTCACACTCAGCAATAAAAGGTGGAAAAAGGAAGAAGAGGGGAGGGGTGGGCTCTCGTTGTGAAAACGTCTGTCCTCCTCCTGAACACCGGCTACGTGTGTTGAGGCCCTGCTTCAAGGACATGGTCAAGCATCGCTCATTTGTGGGAAGTAGAGAGTAATTTCTTTCCTCTGCACTTCCACATAGCCTTTACTTGTTTTGTTTAGTTCTCCCTTTCCCCCTCCCTTTTCCCCTTTCCCTTTTTTTCCCCTCTTTGGTTAAATTGTTAATTGTTTAGTTAAATTGTTTAGTTAAATTGTTTAATTAATAATAATCTTTCCTTAATAATTATTTCTTTTTTCCTTTAATTAAATCATCCTTATCTCAACCTGTGAGTTGTTCTTTCCTTTACTTCTTCCCCTCCTCATCTAAGGAGGGGGAGTGAGAGAGCGGTTGTGGTGTTCAGATGCCTAGCACGGTAAAACCACCACACCACCTCCCCATGGTAAGTCTCTGGGTGCAGGGCAATGTCGCTGCACACCCTGCCACGCTCTCCTGGAGCTGGCACATCCCTCAGCCGATGGGAGCTGTCAGGAGGATGCTCGGTGTTGGAGTTGAAGGGCATGCAGGGCTTGTGTGCTGCAGGGTCAGCGTGCAGGGCCTGAGGGCTCCCTTCTCTTGAGGCTGGCTGCAGGCTGTGCAGCCAGGGGTGCAGGCAGGGATGCCCAGGGCTGTGGTGCAGAGCAGGGTCCCTGCTGTGCTCCAGGGGCTGTGTGCCGGGGCAGGGCCTCTGCCTCCTGCCAGGCTCAGCACTCAGCCTGCCCGGGGAGCTGCCCAGGGGCTGTGGGGAGAAGCTGCAGGTGGAAGGAGTCCCCCTGGCACGGCAGGGCAGGGCAGAGTGGCCTGTGCTTTGCTTTTCCTGGCCGCGCTTTGCTTTTCCTGGCCCTTCTTGACTTTGCTTTTCCTTATGCCGCTTTCTTTTCCCTAGCAGGGCTTTGATTTGTCTTGCTTGGCTTTCCTCCACATGGCTCAGCTCTGCTTTGCTGTGCTAGGCTTCTTTTGCAGACTGTCCCACCAATTTTGCCAATGAATCAATTGGTGTATTTATGAACACATAAACCCTCAGATGCACACCTCGACCTCCCTGCAGCCTGGCGACTGTCCCCTCAGAGCTGGAGGGTGGGTGCATCAGGCCTGGCCACCCGGCATGGTCTATTCTGTGGCCCCAGCTTTGCAGTGAGGTGCCAGGTGGGCACCACAGCTATTCGTCTGGGGATGGTGTTGGGTGAGAGTATGAACAACAATAAGTAACTACATGATTCCCAGAACTACAGTGGAAGAAAGGCACCAATAAATAAATAAATAAACAAATAAACAAGTAAACAAATAAACAAAAAAAAACAACAGGTAAAGCAAGACATGGTTCTTGCCTCCTGTCACAGTGGACTATGAGGGGTGAAGGAGGCTGGGGAGCAGGCGAGCAGG